>NW_018219894.1:108909-143796 GCF_001263595.1 Phalaenopsis equestris
ATTAATTTTTTGGAAAGACTTGTCACTTACCAGTAGAATTGGAGCATCAAGCATATTGGACGATTAAAAAAATCAAATATAATTTGAAAGATGCTGGTAAGAAGAGATTGTTACAATTAAATGAATTGGAAAAATTAAAGTTATGGTATGATTGGAAGATTAACCAAAAGAACTTTGAACCAGGATAAAAAGTTTTGCTTTACAACACTAGCCTGAAGTTATTTGCTGGAAAATTGAAGTCTCGTTGGTTAAGACCCTTTACTGTGACTCAAGTTTATACTTACGGAGCTGTTGAAATTGAAGATCAGAATGAATAGGTCAGGTTGATGACGTTAAACCAAGTGCTTTATGAGGAGGCAATCCATATTATCTTTACTTTTATTGCGATTATAGTAGTTTTTATTTGAAATTATCGTTAGTATGTGGTAGTATTAAACTCTACTACTCTTATTTACCCTTGAAACATCTTAAACATTGGATACATAAAGAAAAATTGGAACGCATTCAGACCAGAACGAAACTGTGCAAATTTTGCCTTGGGCGCCGACGGCGAGACCATCGAAATGGCGGTTACTTGGGTTCAAATGGTGGTTTTTGGGCGGGAATTGTCTTTTTAAACTAAAAAATTTGATTTCTACTTCATATTTTCCCTCCAAAAATGAAGTGAAACTCTACCAATTTCATTCCTATGGCGTCCAATTTCTCTAATAATCCAAGAATGCGAGTTTTCAATTGGTGAAAGTTTATTAGTGCAAAAGCGCAGCGAATCTTCAACAAGTTGCTGACGAAGAAAAGACTGATCAAGGAACGAGGATTCATAAATTGTGGATTGAATAATCATCAATCCACGATAGATATTGAAGAAATGATAGTGCGGCGAAGATGGGAAGTGCTGTGCTACACTACCGCCACCGTGGTGGTTCCAGTCGTGAAAGAATTTTATGTGAATTTGCATGGAATCAACCAAGGAGTTGTTTATGTGCGAGGGAAATGGATTAATTTTACTCTTGCATAGATCAATGAATTATATATGATAGTGAATGTTCATGTCTGCCACTATTCCAATTTTATCCCAACAAGAAACCAGATGAATGAGATTTACCATTATTTAACGGATGAAACTGACTACTTGGAAAAAAGAGAAAACGACTATGTTAGTTTTTCTGCAACACTCCTGAATTCCATTTTGAAATATTGGTACTTTTTCATTTCTGCGAAACTGTTACCGAGAATGAAGATCGGTAAAGTTTCTAAAGAAAGAGCTATTTTGAATTACTGCATCCAAAGGGGACTGCCGATCGACATTGGATCTATAATTGTGAAGTCGATTTTGGACACGCCTCCACAATTTTCTCACTTTGCAGTCAGTTCCAAGTATCCCATGAAAACTGAGAAAATGTACTGCTACCTTGGAAGCCTTTGGATCCAACTGAGAGATTCCTAGTTTTTTAAGATAAAAATGACATGACAATTATAGTAGATCAAACATCTCAGAATTTACTGCCAGTTCAACCCTTAGTCCCTGATAAGTCTTTGGTGATCCTGCGTCGAATCAAGAAATTGAAAAAGAAGGTACAGAATGTCATGAATGTGATTAATAATATCTCCAATTTCTTTGATCATTTAGACTGGAGAATGAAAGAACATTTTGAGCACTCTGGACATTTAAAAGATAGCTTGATACAACTGATGAGGAGGATGAAGTTAATAGAAGAGGATTCCACTGAAGAATTTTCATTCCGACCTTTCTACAACCTCTTCGTTCATGTGCAATCAATGGGTGATCTCAGAGGAGAATCGAGTACCGAGTCTGAGGATTAGTAGATTTATAATACTACCTATCTGTCTATCTATGTATTTCTATTTGAGCTTTGTATTTGCTTTGCTTTAGAGTTATGCTTTTTGATCTCTATATAGTTGAGACAGCATAGAATGTTTTTTTTTCAGCATTTTGAGTGTTGTGGCTTTGGTTTCGATGATGTAATAAAAGATTTTGAGGTTGAGAAAATATCAAACTTAGGTGTGTTATGTGACATATATTGAACCCCTTGGAATTTATATATAAATGTGATGTTTCGTGTTGTGAAAGTTTATATGTGCTAAGTAAATCATTTATTCACTTAAAATTATGTTTATAATGGTTAAAAAGATGGCTTTAGGGCTTGAAATTGATCGAAATCGCAAAAATTTAGAATTTGTACAAAATCAATAAAGCCCGTCGACGGCGCCCTTGACGCCGCTGGCGGCGGATTTTTCCTGAGACTCAAAATTAAATTCCAATAGAGCGCGCCGACGGCACCATCGACTCCACCGACGGCGGGCAAACACCTTTAACCTGAATTTTGACCAATCAACTGCCATTATTCATCATCCCCTTCCTCCTTAAAATGCCATTTTCAAACTAGAACTTGCGAGATCATGGATTAGGAGGAAATTTCAAGGCTTTTTGATACCGATTTGATCATCTTTAGGTAAGAGCTTCACTCCAAGCTAAAAATATTTGATTTTCACGATGAATTTCTTCCACATTGAGGAGATCCGAAAAATTTGAAAATGGGAAGAAAATTTGGGAAGAAATTCATGGATCTTAATGTTGAACTCTTTAAATTACCATTGAAGCCATGATTTGCATATTTGAAGTAATTTTTGGAATTTTTCTACAATTTGATTAGATTGAAATGGCTCCACGTCAAAAGGGAAAAGTTGAGTTCGACGAGTCTCGCTTCGTCAATGCGATGACTAAAACAAAATTTACTTCCATATTTAAAGGAAAGCAGTGCATACAAGATTGAGTTTTTGAAAGTCTGGGAGGAGAAATCCAACGAGTTATTGCCGAGCGGAGGTGGGAAAAATTTTTTTACGCCACCAATAAAACTGATGTAAATGTTGTGAAGGAGTTCTACGCTAACGTGATCTATTCTGAATATGGAATCGTTAAAGTGCGTGGATTTCCTATTGAGTTTACTGCCGCTCGCATCAACACCTTTTACGAAATCCTAGATTCTTATAGTTGTCACTATGAATCCTTTAGTACAATGGAAAGCCCCCTCAATGATGTGATCAACTTTCTAAATGATGGGAAAGGAACATGGAAGATAAAGCAGTGAGAATGGGTAAATTTTTCTGCTTCCATGTTGAATGCCACCTCTAAGGCGTAACACTATTTTATTTCCTCTACCCTGTTACCAACCTATCACCATAGTGAGGTAACTAGAGATAGAGCTATTCTGAATTTCTGTATTCAGAATAGTAGAACTATAAATATGGGGAGAATAATTCTTAAGAATATATTGACTACGACAAGGAGTGAGACTAGTGGAGGTCTAGGACATCCTGGACTTATTTATGCAAATTATAAACTTTCTGGAGTAGAATTTGGAGATGAAGAATGGGTTTATTCTATGAAACCCATTAGTAAGGCTAATTTAACGACTTACGAATCCCATGTGAAATGGAGAACTGAGAGTAGAAGTGAGGAACATTCTACTAGTAGAGATGTCCCCTCTACAAGTTATGACCTTCCACCTTCTAGTTCCCATACCCTCTCTGATTTGATGAATGAGTTGACCTTGCAGCAGAAAAGCATAGACTCGATAAGTGAAAGGATTGGAGGTTTAGAACGTCAACACGACTATGATAGTAAGTACCTCCAGAGGCATTCAAATTTTGAGGTAGCTTATTATGAAGCTCAGGTCCGACACTACAGAGGTGAGCCTGATGTTACGTTTCTTGAGTGCCACCGATATACTCAGTATCAACCCAATCCACCTGCTGATCAAGGTGATGAAGATATAGCTTGGGATTTTGATATTTAATGAAATTGATGTACTTATTTTTGTGCTTTTATTTTTGTAATCTTTTTGTAATAGAAATAGATGTTTACGTATTTGGACTTTTATTTTTATTATTCTGTCTACTTGGATGATTTCTAATTTTTTTTATAAAGTTAGTGGTAGTTAAATTTGCATGTGTAATTTAATAGATGTTAAGTAGTATTTTGTGGATTGTAATGTAATGTGGTTTTTATTTTCACATTTTAATTGTAATTGTTTAGTTTTGTGTTTGTGTAAGGAAATATTGTGTTTTAGTTTTATACTTATTTCAAAATTTCATTACCCATAAATTCCTCTAATAATGTATATGTGTAGAAAGCTCCTAATATTACAGACCAGGTGAAGTAAAAATTTGAGAAGACTTGCAAAAATTTCAAAATGATGAAAATGGCTATAATATTGAGGTATGATTTATATTTATAGCTTTTCTTTCCACCTATATTATTTCATATTTAAAAATTTAAGTTTGGGGGAGGGAAAAAAAGTTTAACTATTAAATGTCCTCTATTTCAATATTTTCAAAAATTATATATATGATTTGATGTAGTGAATTTAATTCAGGTAACTATATTTTTGTAACTATTTAAATATTATGGTAGATTTAAAGAAATATTTTTATAATGAAAATCAATTTTGTAACTTAAGATATTTAATATAAGAGAATAAGATTATAGTTAACTATTTAAAGTAAAGAAAACTATGTTTTGAAGTGTTAAGAATATGGAAATTCATTTGAGAAGAAAATATTGGGGCTCAATGATGTAAAAACTTTGAAATATTTATAAGGTAAAGAAATGCTTTGAGTTTCAAATTTAAGGAAAGAAAAGTGAAGTTCAAATTTTTTGAATTAAAACATTACTGCAGTAGATCATAACTTTTATGTACTACCAAAATTACTTGAGGAAAAGTAATAGTTAAGTTTGGGGGATTTTGACCAAAAGAAAATATTTTGAGATTTTCATACCTATTTTATACTGTTTTTTGTTTTTAATGATATTGCACTTTAAAGAAATGTATTTTTGATGTTTTGTTGCAGGAATGATGAATTAGGGTCGTTGGAGCAAAAAGATATAAAAAGGAGCAAATTTTGAGCAAAAAGGACCAAAATGTGAAGATTTGAACTAGCCCGTCGACAGCACCCTCGACTCCGCCGACGGCGAGTTTTTCCCGAGGCTACAGGACTGGATTTGAATGGTGGTTTTTTGTTGTTTCCCCCGCCGGCGCCCTCGAGGCCGCCGACGACGAGCTTGACGGTTATGCCTACTCAAGCTTTGGATAAGGCCAAATTTTGAAGGGATGCTTAGGCAACTCTTAGGAAAGCTCATCCATAACTTTAAAAGAATATTTTGGCCTAAAATTAAAGAAGAGGAAGTGCTAGAGAGAGTTCCTGGAGGTTAGAAAGGTTTCAATAGTGTGTAAAAATTGTGAGGAATTCTTCGAGAGATTGTAAGAGTGGAGGGAAAGTGAGAGATTTCTTCCTCATTGCCGCTTCGAAGAGGAATTCTGTGTGTTATAAAGAAATGAAGAGATTCAGAGGAACTTCGAGGAGTTTTCTTGGGGAGAAATTAGAGATAAGTTTATTTATCGTTGTAGTTTGTATGACTTTGCTTTTATATATGAAGTTAAAATTTTTTGTGTTTTCCCCATGAGATCTGAGTTGTTTTCTCTATCTTTCTCCTTGCCTTGAGATTTATGAAATGGTGATTTGAATTGGTGAAGCCATGAAAATGTTTAAGAAATTGTGATGATCTTTTCACTTCGATCTTAATTTACTTTCAATATAACCAATTGATTTGTTAAAATATGTTGAGTTTTACAACTAAAGTGAAGATTACATCCAAGATTTAGGGAGGTCAAAGCCCTTGGAAGTTGGGTGCAAATAAATAGGGAAATAATATTATCGGGCGTAGAATTGGAGATTTTAGAGTGACAGATTAAAATCCTCAATTCGGTCCTATTGTTTGGGTACTGAAGTATAGATGTTAGCCCTCAGGTGAAGAGAATGTGAGAGCTCCAAAGTGAGAGCCGATATCTTCCTAGCCTAGCCGCAGATTTAGTAAACAAGTGTAGGATTAGTCAATGTTCTTTATGCCTTGACCAAAGGGTAAAGAATAGGTATGCTCCTATTTGGCACAATATAAATTGAACATATTCATTTTATCCATTCACTATAATTACTTGACAAGGAGAAGGATCCTTTCTTATATATTGAATATCACAATTAAATCCTCGTTGATATCATTAGTTATTTAATAGTTATTAAAATTACTTATTTATTTCAATTGCCTATTAGTGAAAGATAAGCAAATTTAACTTCCTTGTTGTGATTAAATTATTTCTTTTCTAAAATCTTAGTTCGCAATTCTAAACCACTCCCTGTGGGATCGATATTTAGGACTCTATTAGAGCCCTATATTACTTGAGCGATACGTATACTTGCGTTGATAAGTGTGACTTTACAATTAATGAATATTTATTACGTCCATATTTATCTTATATTTTAGTTTTATAAAAAAAAGCCTGTCAAACACTCAAATAATTTGTCCTCAAATCTGAAGTTAAACAATTGGATAGACTGTTAAGTCACCGAGGTTCTCCTCCGGATCTATGACATCCCCTAGTTCTTCCTCCTTTGGATTCTACAATAAAATGTTCCAAATTTGAGTCATTCCCATTTCACACCTCTTTGTCGGATGTAGTTGAAAAGTCCTATCCTTTTGACCTCCTTGAAGATAATATTTCTTTATTTTTATCGAGAGTTTTCTTAAGTGATTTCAGTCATTTAAGATGCAATTAATTATAGAGGTTTGCCGTTATAAGAAGCTTGTCCAAACCCAGCTTAAAATAAACCTTATTTAATTCTTTGTATTAAATAGGCGAATTTGTCAGCAATAAATGGTTTTGCAGACCAAACAGATGTCATATATTTTTCAATTTATTTGATTGAGCCTCATCCTCAAGTCTTATGTCTCTCAGTTTGATTTCATATATATATATATATATATATAATGTCCTTCCGAAGCGAACAACGAGATTTTGATCCGGCGCCGACAGCTTCCAATGGGCAACTCCTCCAACCAAGGGCACCTCCCCCAACCAAAAATAGTGTCGACAGCCTCTGGCAACTCCGCTGGGGAGTAAGCTTTTCTCTCCATTTAAATCAAGAAATATTATCTTCATATATCGGTAATGAGTTCATGTCCCTCATGGACCAAATTACCCTTCTTTCGTTGACATGCTCCACCCATTTCTTTCTTGGGTAAGTACGGTCAACTCCTTCAGACTTGAGGACCGTCGGTTCAACCACCTTTGAATAGAGAGGTTCAAGATTTCATTAAGACTTTTAATCTTCATGTGGGGTTGGACCCACAATAGGTATGTTGGAGGATTAGTTCTACCTAGGCATTGTGCGTTGATAATTTGGTCCTGCACTGGGTCCTAAACACTTCACATCTCCTTTTCGAGTATGATTTACTATTTTGTAAGTTAAATAAAATTATGTCGTGCTACGCGTGCTCTTTAATTCTCCTTATATTAATTAAAATTTTCTACTTTCAAACTGTTTTTACTAAAATTTTAAAATCCCCACAAACTAAATAAAAAACTTACCCGGTCTATAGACCGACCTCTGTTAATTTCAGTGCTCGCACTAGGATTACGAGGTGTTGGCCAAATAGCTAACCCTAGAACTTTTTTTTTCTATTTAACTATTTAAGTTGATGCAATGACGTGCCCAAAGCTAACTTTTCTTGGGACCTACCGATGAGCCATAACGCTCGCAATGTTGTTACCACCATCAAATTTGGAGCCAGATTTGAAGATCTCGATGTCATCCTCGAGAAAGCTCCGTTCATCATGATCAAAATTGCTGCTCCAGAAGTCCAGGAGTCGTCTACTGAATTTAAACTGGTCTTCCTTAAAGAATTTCCTTCTTATAAGAAGGTCAAGACTACTGCAGCCATAGCACCTACTGAGTCTGTTGTTTCCGTTATTGCTAAGGGAAAAGAAGTTATGATCATTGAAGACCCGACTGAAGGGTTAGCTTTCCAGACTCAATGCTTGAAATTAGATCAAGTTTGAGGACTACCCCACTAGCCTGAAACTAAAGGAGAAACCACAACAGGAAGGTTCAGAGGGCTACTAAAGCCAAAACTCCTAAAGAGGTACTTGTTGATGAAGATTCTCACCAGAACGAGTCAGAATTACCGGAGACCTATTCAAGTCTGCGAGGGAGTAGCTTCCATCCCTTAATGGATAACAATGGGTACAAGAGTATCCAGAAGATTGCTGCTACGTTACTGCTTCATGGACATATTGTGGAGAGAAAGAAGTCTACTCCTATCACCCGAGTCAGTTACGTTTTCAAGAGGCTAGCTGCCAAAGAAGGTTGTTTAGTTAGTGAACTACTTAAATGAGTGGGGCATGCAGTATCCTCTTGCATGAAGAAAGAAATCTTAAAAAACATCAAATCTGCCAGACGATCTCAGAAATCAACTAAAGCTTTGCCTGCTCGCATTCCTATCTAGTTCCGCTTAGGAAGAAAAGCTGATACTGCTATTGTCACCACTGATTATACTGTTACTAGGACCGTAGGACGTCGAACTGTTAAGTAACATCTAGGTCCAAGAATTTTATCGATCACCCACTACAAGAATACCCAGTGCTGTATCTGGTCTACACCATGGAGAGCATACTTTTTTTTATACACCGATGTTCCTACTGAGACACTCTATCTCAATACATCACCGTCAAAGAAAAAGGTATGAATACCCAAAGTCGCTATACCGATACAGTCCAGTGAGCCTACAGAGCAGGATCATAGAATGAAGTCAGGGTCTGAAATATCTAATATTGTCACAACAATTGCTAGCGAGATGGAGGAGCAAGTGGAGGAGGTCCAACAAGGTCCTCCAAATCTTAAGAAAATCCTAGAATCAATAATCAAAGAAAAGTTTAAAAAGCTCAGAGTCGAGATTTTTGAGTTGGCTCAGGAACATGGAGTTTCCATGGTCGATGATGAAGATTTTGACTTCAATGATTACCTCGAAGAGGTTTTCACGGATGTCCATGTCATTGAAACTAGAGCCTCTGCATCTGTGTGTGAGGCTCAACCTCTCATCGAGGATAACGCCACAGATGAGCTGCGTAAGGCTGACTTCATAAGGGATGAGCAAGTCAGCCAACTGGAAAAAAGGATGGAAGAGATGGTCACTGCCATGACCGCCATGACCATAGTTCAAGGACAATCTCAAGTACCACAGTTAGCCTCTCCAGAGGTCAACCAACCATAGATTATACATATCACAGATGAAAGAAGAGAAGTTTCCTCAGAAAACAGAGATGAACAATAAAAGAAGGATTCTCCATTAAGCACAATACTAAATAGGGAATTTAAGAAAATGGCCGAGCAAGTTCGTGAGGCTTTAACCCAATCTAAGGCTGGTGCATTGGTTTTAAGGGGTCGACCTTACCTGGAAGAATTTGATATCGTACCCTTCCCTAAGGTTTTTTGTCCCCACACTTTAAGATATTTGATGGGACTCGAAATCCTAGACAGCACAACACATTTTTGAGCCAGTTGTGGCAACACAAGAGGTAACAAAGCTTTACTCTTCTAACAGTTTGTCAGCAGTATGTCAGGCATTTCTTTTGATTGGTATGCTGATTTGCCCAACAGATTAGTTAAGACATTCACTGAATTGGAACAATTATTTGTGAAAAAATTTTCCGGAGCGCAACATCATGTATCTATTAGGATCTCATGATGGAAAAGCAAAAGCCCAACGATACTTTAGTGGATTACATCTTGAGGTGGAGAAACCTTAGCAATAAATGTGCATCTCAGCTATAGGAATATCACGTGATTAAGATATTACTCAAAAGCATTCATGGGCCAGTAGCTTTCATGCTCAAGGGACTCACCATTAAATCCTTTGAGAAGTTACTTAGTAACGCCAACAGTCTTGAAGAAGAATTTAAACATATGGATTCTCACGAGAAATCCAAGGCAACCAGAATATTTGAAAAGAAGTTCGGAATAATGGTAACTATCAATAAAGGAAAACAACCAATGAAGATACATGCAAAAAATCCTCATCAATCGTCATCACAACACACTCAACAACAAAGACAACAGTATGTCCAGTCTAGCCAACAACTGTCTCTGGGAGGATCATACCGACTAGAGAATAAGAAAATTACCATTACACAACGTAGAAAAGTAGTATATTCCTTCAAAGACAAAGTCGTACGCAAAATGTTAAGAACTCTGATGAAGAAGTCTGAGTTCAGACTAGTAGATCCAAAGAAACCCAAAGAAGTTGACAAGAAAGATCAACCAAATTATTTTCCGTATCACAGATTACTAGGGCACACTATAGAAGAATGTTTCATATTTAAAGACAGGCTTGGGAGGAACCTTAAAGAAGGGAATATAATGATCCCAAAATAATAGTTAAAAGAACATGAAAAAGGTTCCGTAAATATGATTTCGACTAAGCCAATCTCTCCGATTGACCTGTATACTAGAAAATATGGATGGAGTACGCCCTGGGACAACTCAAGAAAATACTGAACCAAATCTAGAATGCATCAAGGCAAGCCTCCGTTTAGTGTCTTTAGCCTGCCAAGCCTGAGATGAAGATTTCACTAGGAGATCTGTCATCATCAAAGACAAAGAAGAAGAAGAACACCAATACAAATATTGATAGCACGAGGGTAGGATAGGGGCTGCCTCTGCTAGATTAGTTATCTCAGATTCGGGGAAGAAAATCCTCGAACCTCTAACTGTTTATGATTATCTTTTTACTCCAGCGGGGTCTTACGAATATAATGATTGTGATTTTGGCTACATTTTAAATATTTCTAGTGATGATGTAATCGAGTATGACCAATCTAACTTCAATATCGATCCCCAAAATGATCCTAAAATTGTACTTGAGTCTGATGAACTCGCTAACAAGACCGAAGAAGACATCGACAATACAGCTTATGACAGCACCGAAAGTGAGGAACCAATCCTCGAGCACCACAGTGCGCTGCTTGCCATCAACATAGATCTTTTTGACAAAGATGAAACACCAAAAGATTCAACAATAATATCTTAAGAATAAGAAATTACAGAAGTAAACTGGAGGAGCGGGAGAGTATTACCCCTAAGAATAGCTCCAACAGATAATGTAAAGAAAATAATAACTCGAGAAGAGCTACCTCCACGTCCGCCAGTGGAAGAACCACATATCCAAGAGAAAATTGGAGGGTCATAAAAAGAGGATTACAATGTGCTAGCTCATTTTAGGAAGTTGCCGGCCAGATTAAGCATCTTCGACGCTCTGATCCTGTCAAAGGAAATGAGAGTCTCTGGTTAAGCTTTGCTCAACCTAAAGATTTGCTTAGCCTAGTTGGCCAGCACGTCCTTTGATGAAGTTTGTTTGTTGAAAGAACAACCTGGGGTAACCTTTACAGATGACGACTTGCTACTCAGTACCGCCGACCACAATTGTCAACTCTACATCTCCATTAACATTGACAGATTTGTATTGTCCAGAGTTTTAGTAAATCCTGAAGCATCACTCAACCTGATGAGTCTACGGACATTATCCTATTTGGACGTTGAAGCTCAGGAACTTCCGACTGATAAAATGATGCTAAGATGATTCAATCAAAAGGGAGAAAGAGCCCTTGGATCAATTAGATTACTTATGAAAGTTGGAGAACTAGTAACAACCGCTAAGTTCTATATGATCGAAGCCGAAACCTCTTTCAATGCTCTACTGGGTCAACCGTGGATTCACAAACACAACATGGTTCCATCTTCTCTACACCAATGCATTAAGTATTGCTTGGAAGGACAAGAACATTGCATCAAGGGAGATTTACAACCATTTTCAGTTCATGAAGTTGGTATTCATGAGGATGCCGCCTACTACGCGCCTCCAAAGAAAATCGCCTTCTCTCATGAAATTATGACAAATAAAAGTGAAGATTCAAAAGAATCACAAAGAGGAAGCCATTCAACTCCACCTCAGCAATCTCTTACCACTATTTTGCAACAAATTGGTGGGGTTTCTCTTAATTTGCACACCCGAGATTGAGGCCGGGACGTGGACGAGGAAAAGTCAACTCAATTGTTGAACGGACTAGGCCGATCATCAACATTGGTGATGAAGACAGTTCTGAGGATGAAATAATGATGACAAAATAGAAGAAATCTCAGTATGAGATATCCTTGAAAGACGTGGAGAATAGTATTTGAAGATGTGGAAAAAAGCGAATATGAGACGATCTATGATCGGATAAACCACTATGTGAACACTATGACCCTTACTCTGACTCTTTCTCAAAAGGTCGAGAGTTTAGAGGTCAAGGAAGTCTGTAGTGCTGATTCAAAGCCGATCAAGTATTATCGTGCTTTTACCTCTACTAATCTTGAAAACCATGTAAATTTGGATGATGATCCTAATGAATTAATGAAATTGCCTTTCGGTAACTTTTCACCTCGAGTACAAAAGTTAATTCAGCAGGGGCATTTGCCAAAACAAATGTAAAAAGATAAATTACAACTTTTCAAAAAAATTGTGGGATATTAAAAGTGAAACTCCTAACTCGAAAGAGGATCTCGGATTTGGTACAGTCGAACCAGTTGATGATTCAAAATTTTGCATGGTTGTTACTAGTGAATCAGGAGAGGATTGCTTCGATATGGAGGATGACTCTACTGATCAGCTAATAAAAGATGCTCCGATATAATTAGAGGAGGAACTTAAATCAATGGTTGATGAATTGAAGGAAATTAACCTCGGGACAGAATAACAAGCCCGACCTACATGTATAAGTTCTCTACTCAACGATGAAGACTCGTTAGAGTTGATTAAACTATTAACAGGGTTCAAAGATTGCTTTACATGGAGTTATGATGAAATATCAGGACTGGCAGCAAAGGTTGCAGTTCATAAACTTAGGTTGGACAAAGATATGACCCCATTAAAATAAACTCCTTGAAGAATGCACCTCAAAATAAAGCGGCAAGTCATTATCGAGGTGAATAAATTACTTGACGCTAACTTTTTAAAAGAAGAGAAATACCCCACATGGTTATCCAACATTGTGCCAGTTAAGAAGAAAAATGTACAAATCCGTATATGTGTCGACTTCAGGGATTTGAACAAAGCATGTCCAAAGGATGAATTCCCATTACCGATCCCAGAAATGCTGGTGGATATTGCTTCGACACATGAGATTTTCTCCTTAATGGATGGATCGTCAGGATACAACCAAATCAAGATGGCTCCTAAGGTTGCAGCACTTAAAGCCTTCAGAACACCTATCAAGATTTTTTGCTGCACAGTGATGCCATTTGGGTTGAAGAAAGTTGGAGCGACATATAACGTGCAATGACAAAGATTTTTTGATGATCTCGTTCACAACCAAGTGGAATGTTATGTGGATGATTTGGTCATCAAGAACAAAAAAAAAATAGATCATTTGAATGATTTTAGGAACGTGTTTGAACAATTACTATGATATGACCTTAAAATGAATCACTTGAAGTGCGCCTTTTGCGTTACCTCCGGGAAATTTCTAGGATTTTTTGTTCGTCATCGGGGAATCGAGATCGACCTGGATAAGATTAAAGCTATCTTGGAAGAGCCTCCACCCAAAAACTTAAAGCAACTACGTTTCTTCCATGGGAAGTTGGCATATCTGAGACACTTTATTTCTAATCTCTCAGGTAGGTGTCAGCCCTTCTCAACATTAATTAAAAAGGACACCAAATTTATTTGGGAAAGAGAAATGCCAGTGGGCCTTTGAATAAATTAAGCAATATTTAATGGCATATCCTGTTTTAGCAGCCCCTATCCCAGGGAAACCTTTGATACTTTATACTGCTGCCTTAGACGACTCTCATGGAGCCCTCTTAGCCCAAGTCAATGAAGAGGGTAAGGAAAATGCACTCTACTACTTGAGTTACCGCATAATATTGATAGAGATAAGATATCCACCGATTGATAAGCATTTTCTAGCTTTGATTTTTGCCACCCAAAAGCTTAGACATTACATGTTTTTTCATAAGATTACCCTAATCTCAAAAGTTAATCCGTTGCAATATTTGATGTCTAGACCAACACTCTCTGGACATCTAGTAAGATGGTCAATGATTTTATTGCAATTTGATATAACTTTTGTTCCCCTCCGTGCTATCAAGAGACAGATTTTAGCAGACTTCCTTGATGCACACCTACTTCCAGCTGAGTCCCCTCTTAGTGATGAACTACCAAATGAGGAAGTATTATAGTTGGAATTCTCCAGCACGCAATGCTGGGAGATGTACTTCGACGGAGCTTCGTCAACAAGAAAAGATAAAGGACCAGACAAAGTTATACCAGAAAAAGCAGGAATCATTTTGATCTTTATCATGCCAGATAAGGGTATGCTGAGGTTCTCATACCACCTGACAGAGACATGCACCAACAATGAAATTGAATATGAAGCGCTAATTACTGGGTTGGAGTTGAAAATCTCAATAGATATAACAAATTTTGCCATCTACGGTGACTCTCAACTCGTCATCCAGCAATTCGTCGGATAACACAAGATTTTAAAGCCAAGACTAGCAGAATATCACCAATACACAATGAAGCTGTTGGAGCAGATTCCCATTGTAACTTATTACCAAATTTCTTGGGGAGATAATGCCCATGCTGGTGCTCTAGCAGAACTTGCTAAGGAGCTGACATGTCCCCTGGAAGATTCTGTTGATATTATGGTACAAGGAAGACAAGTTTTATCTCATGTTGACCTTGATAATCTACATAAACATGGAAAAGAAAAAGAAATGATGGTTGCGGTTGCTGAAAACGTTGAAAATTGGCGCAAGCCATTAATGGAATGTTTGCGTACTAGAAAGCTGCGGAGGACAAGTCAGCAGCACACCATATCACAAAAAGGGCTATGTCATATGCTCTAATAGGTGATGTACTCTATAGAAGGTCATTCGACTAGATGTGGCTACGATGTTTGAGCAGAGTCGAAGCACAGAATATTGTCAAAAAAGTATATGCTGGATTGTGTGGCGCTCACCAGTCATGGCCAAAGATAAAAATGAAGATCAAGAGACTCGAATATTATTGGCTGGCAATGACGTCTGATTGCATGGATACAACCAGAAAATGTCACTAGTGCGAAGTGCATGGGGTGGTCTTGCACCAACCTCCGAAGGTGCTACACCCAACCGTCGCCTCGTGACCAATCGAGTGTTGGGGCATGGACTTAATAGATCCAATAGACCCTTTGTCTTCCAAAAGACACAGATTTATACTTACCGCTACGAATTACTTTTCTAAATGGGCGGAGGCAGTGCCGTTATGAGAGGTTACGACACAGCACGTCTTTTAATTTTTTAAAAGCCAAGTCTTCTACCATTTTGGAGTTCTGCAAAGAATAATTTTTGATAATGGGATAGCCTTCAAAAGTACAAAAATCAACAATTTTGTTAAACGGCACAGAAAAGATTGGAGATATTCTAAAATTTACTATCCCAGAGCAAATGGATTTGTGAAAGCCTTCAACAAGACATTAGTACAAATTTTAAATAACACACTAGACGAAAATAAATGAGATTGGCACAAAATTTTTAGAAGTTTTGTGTGCCTACCAGACAATGTTCAGGACTCCCACTTAGTGCACACCCTACATGTTCGTGTGCGGGTCTGAGGCCGTACTACCGTTAGAAGTTTAGATGTCATCTCTTATAGTCGTTGTCATCAATCAACTGACAACAGAAGAAAGTGTAAAACACAGACTTGAAGAACTGGAGAGTCTTGAGGGAAAACGACTAGAAGCACAACAACATTTGGAACTTTTCCAGGTAAAAACAGGGCAAGATTATGACAAATTGGTTCGCCCAAGGACATTCAAAGTTAGTGACCTTATCCTCGTGCTCAAAAGACCCATTCTTGCACGCTGCAAAATAGGTGGAAAATTTGAGCCAACTTGGAAGGGACCATTTGTCTTAGAGAAGGTCTACGCATAAGGAGCCTACCGGCTAGTAGATTTTTGTAGTGAGAGACTCATGCTGCCAATCAATAGATGATACCTAAAGACATACTACGCAACTTGACATTGCTTGATTTATAATTTTGAAATTTTGATTGTTTTGGGGTTATCTATTTGGACAAATGTCTGTGATCGGGTCCAACAATTTTGTAATAAAATTAACCTCAATTTAATGAAAAACTTTAAAATTATACACTTCAACTTTCTCTTTTTTAAATTTGATATTCTACTAGACTAAACAAAATACATAAATGAAGAAATAATTTTCTCATCAACATAAACTAAAATTTTCTTTAATAAACACTTTGTTTTGTTCTTGTTCCCGCTAAGTTTCGTCTCACTTATATTTTTTATGTCGTCTATAGAGAAATGTCAGGCTAGAGGCTGATCTTTGCTTTTAAAGATGGTTGGAACATCGCATCCTATTCTCAACCTTTTGAGATTGGTGTAAGGCCCCCTTCATGGCTTCTAATTCTCTACCTTCATCTTCGAGATAGGAGTAATACTCCCCTTTATGGAACATCGCATTCTATTCCCACCTATTTCACATTGGTGTAAGCCCCCCTCTATGGCTTCCAATTCTTTACCTACATCTTTAAAATAGGAGTAAGACTCCCCTTTATGGAACATCATATCCTATTCTCAACCATTTGAGATTGGTGTAAGGCCCCCTTCACGGCTTCCAATTTTCTACCTACATCTTCGAGATGGGAGTAAGACTCCCCTGCATGGAACATAACATTCTATTCTCATCCTTTTGAGGTTGGTGTAAGCCCCCTCCATGGCTTCTAATTCTCTACCTACATCTTTGAGATAGGAGTAAGACTCCCCTTTACGAAACTTCGCATCCTATTCTCAACCTTTTTAGGTTAGTGTAAGGCCCCCTCTATGACTTCCAATTGTCTACCTACAACTTTGAGATATAAGTAATACTCCCCTTTATGGAACATCACATCCTATTCTCAACCTTTTGAGATTGGTGTAGGGCCCCCTTCATGGCTTCTAATTCTCTACCTTCATCTTTGAGATAGAAGTAAGACTCCCCTTTATGGAACATCACATCCTAATCCCAACCTTTTGATATTGGTGTAAGCACCCCTCCATAGCTTCCAATTCTTTACCTACATCCTTAACACAGGAGTAAGACTCCCCTTTATGGAACATCGTATCCTATTCTCAACCTTTTGAGATTGGTGTAAGGCCCCCTCCATGGCTTCCAATTCTCTACCTACATCTTCGAGATGGGAGTAAGACTCCTTTGCATGGAACATCACATTCTATTCTCAATCATTTGAGGTTGGTGTAAGCCCCCTCCATGTATTCTAATTCTCTACCTACATCTTTGAGATAGGAGCAAGACTCCCCTTTATGGAACATCACATCCTATTCTCAACCTTTTTAGGTTAGTGTAAGGCCCCCTCTATGACTTCCAATTCTCTACCTACAACTTTGAGATAGGAGTAAGACTCCCATTTATGGAACATCACATCCTATTCTCAACACACCGAGGTTGGTGTAACGCCCCCTCCATGGCTTCCAACTCTCTACCTACATCTTCGAGATAAGAGTAAGACTCCCCTTTATGGAACATCGCATCCTATTCTCAACCTTTTGAGATTGGTGTAAGGCCCCCTCCATGGCTTTGAATTCTCTACCTACATCCTTAAGGTTGGTGTAAGGCCCCCTCCATGGCTTCCAATTCTCTACCAACATCTTCAAGATTGGTGAGAGACCCCCTCCACATCGTCCAATTCTCTACTCACACCTTTCGAGATAAGAATAAGAACCCCACCATGCCATCCTATTCTCAATCTTTGAGGTCATCACCTAAATAATTAGTCCCATCCTCTATAAAAACCTAAAATGTGATAATTTAACACCCACTCTCCAATCCCCAATGAGAGTTATTAATCCTTGATGTTGATCAGATATTCACTTGCTAATTCCCCAGTGGGAAAAATTAGCACACACAATTCTACACCTTCTAGGTATGTTGACCTTGGAGTCTATATTGGTTTTGTTGATCTCGTTGGTCAACACCAATATGTGTGGTGTGCTTGCACAGTACACCACACCTATTGGGGGTCCATTTGTTGACCTCACTTTTGGTTAAGGTTTAACTTTTCCTCTTTATTAGCCTAAGGTCTAGCAAAAGGACTTTCCTGTTGACTTTTCCTAGAAAACTAGAATAGGAACCCTCACCATTAGAAATTCTACACTCCTCTTTGCTCAACTTGAAGTTTCACATATTGGACCTAACCTCCAGCAGTTGGTAGGTGGGGTCAGTATGAGGAAGCTCAAGATGAGTCCCGATAGGACTGATTGACCTTAGGGTTGACTTTGGGTGTTAGTCTGAAGCTTGTACACTTACTTACACTCACTCTCACCCATAATCACACACAATTCTAAACCCAAAAATTCTTGACTTTGATCCCTTAATTTCTTAGGAGACTCATGTAGATGGTCCCCTAAACCCACTAGCCCTAGGGTAGGGTTTAGCTAAGACCAGTATATAGAGGATCCAAATGGGGTTGCCATTAGTTCATAGCTCATATATGATGGCTGGTAGCCCAATTCTACCAAAAATATCCAACTTAGCCTTTTGCCTTAAAATCCCCCAAATTGCCTAGATACCCTTGGAACCCCAAACTTGGTCCAAATCCTCAAATTGACCCAAACTATCCAAATTTGTTCAAAAATCATTTCAACCCATTTGAAGATATCAAAATTACCCAAAACCACTTAAAAAGGCCAAATTTATCAAAATACCCCCAAAATTGCCAAAACCACAAAAATACCCTTGGCACCTCAAACTTTCCCAAAACCTCCAAAATCACTTCAACTGTCTCCAAAACCAATTTGGACCCTCCAAATGACAAATGAACCCAATTTGACAATTTTGACCAAAAACCCCAATTTTTTTTTAAAGGCCCAACTTTCTCAAATTTACCCCAAATGCCCATCAATATGGTTCCAATTTCCCCCAATTTCAATCATAAACTCAAATTCACCCTTCATATGACCAATCTAAACTAAATAAAAGCCTAATTAGCCCATGCTTTTAGCCCAATTTTTGATCTAAGTCAAGCCCCCAAATTTGGCTCTATGACTTAATCCCACCAAATTTAACCTCATAGCCTACTCAATTTGCCACAATTTATATTGAAAACTCTTCATAAGAATCCTACACATCAAACTTAACCTTCAATTGGCCTTGATGAAGCCTCAATGACATTAAATTTTAATCCAAGTCCAAAAATCCCCAAATTTACCCTAAATTGGCTGTCCCCAATTTCCACAAAATTGATTGCTCTAACCTCAAAATTGACACCCAATTTATGTTGAAAACTCTTCACGATGTTCCCATAGACCATCTTCAACAATCAATTTGTACTTAGCTCAACCTTAGCCCAACCAAGAACCAAGTTATGCCCAACATGCCCAAATTAAAAAATTCCCAAAATCCTTCAAATTGAACCCCGAATTGAACTCAAAATTATTTCAATCCTTCATAAAAAACCTTCATTACAATCATATACACAATTTTGATCAATCAACTGGGCTCAATGTCATGGCTAGCCTAACCTAAACACAACCTTTGTTTATTTGAACCCAAATTGAACCCATGCACCAAAATTGAACTAGCCATCTTAAAGCCACCAAATTGATGACTTCACAAACACAAAGCACACTCTATTGACCAGGCTAAACCTCTTTGTCCCCCCAAACAAGTTATGGATCAATGGATCCCAAAATTAAGGGATTCATTCCCATTTTTAGACCTTAACCACAAAATCTCTTCCATAATTGCTTGCCTATGGGAGTAAATTACAATTAAACACCCCCTGAACTCCCTGAGCTAAGAAGTTACTGAACCTTGGCTAGCCACTACTTAGGTCGCCGAAAAACACCAACCCGAGAAGCCAAAAAATTGTCAAACATCCAATTAAGCCCATCAAAGCTATCCCAATACAATTGGAGGCTTGAGGCCTTCTTCCCTTCACCTAAGCAGTTGGGCTAACCCACTTGCTAGCCCAATTGAAGCCCCATGGCTCCTCTATTTAAGTAGCCATCCCCCATAGCTAGAAGGGAGGCCGAAACCAACCTTAACGAAATTCTGTCCAATTGATTCCAAACTCCCCCCACAGCATAGAGAAGCTCAACTTCATTGTCCTCTTGCCTTAATTCCCGCTGTGCAACCCTGATTTTGAACTTGAAAATTAAGGCAGAAACAGGACACTCTCTGGAACTCCATCAAAATCAAGTTAAACTCAACCACACCATCCCTACACTGAGAAAGGAATTTCCCCCATGAAAGCCCCCTCACAGAGAGCCTCTACCTTAGACTTTGATCAACACCCAAATTTGTCCTTGATTGAATTTGGGTCTAGGCATTTCACCACAGCAAAAGGCTCATTCCTAGCCTCCTTGGACCTCTACGAATGTGTCGAGCACCTCTGATTGAAGCTTCCCTTCTCATAGAAAAGGTATTAACCTCCCTATTGTCCCAAGCTTTTTATGATTCTACAATTACATAGATCCAATTTAATGGCATTTTACTGTATGGATATGTTTGTCTCACTTAGACAAGTCTATAGGATCAAACCCAAATGAGTTTGGTTGAGAAATGAGTGAGCTCATAAGGTTTTAATGTTAATGGTCATGGGTTTTGGCTATCGGGGAATATGACGGGGAGCCGTCCGATCGCGCATTTATCTCATCAACGGACGAGATCTGGATGGACGGATGAGATCGAGTAGGACAATGCCTTCACACTTGAACCGTGGGCCGAGTCAGCGCCGAGGTGGACAACGAGGCTGAACCATAGAATGCCGTTTGGAGCTTCGAAGCCGTCGTAGATTGACGCGGTGTCGTGTCACTTAAATAGAAGAATAGGGATTTTTTTTATTTATTTAAATGCCCATAACTTTAAAAAATCATACCATTGCATAGAAAAATCACAAAATAAAAATAAAAATGTCTTAGTGCTCTGTGAATAGAGGAGAATAATGTGGAAATGGTTTAAAGTTTATTTGATGCCTATTTTATTTTTAATTAATTAAATACAGTTCTAAGTATCTTGATTCTCCATGCATTCAAGTATTTCACCATGACTTGATATTTTGGCATGTTCTTGCCTCTGTCGTGTGGGATATTCTCTGATTTTTCCAATGGCAGAGGAGATTCCTAGACAGAGAGCTATATTTTTCAAGTTTATGCATCTGATTTGGAAAATGAATTATAATAATTAGTATTTTTCTTAAAAAAATTTAAGAAAATTTTGGTACCTTCACTGTAACCACAGAACCCTAGAAATAATTTGTCAAGAGCTAAGTCATTAAGAACACAACTAATTTTTATAAAACTCTAAAATATAAAAGAAATTAATTTGGGAAAAATAAACATCTAAATTACTTGATTTTAATTCTCCACTATAATTTAAAGTTCAGAGGACTCCCAATCAAAATTTAAAAATATTTGGAGTTCATTTTACAACATAATTTGATTTTCTAAGTTAAATGACATTTTTAACACTCAAAATAATCCTACAAATTAAAATACAACCCAAAAATTTATGAAATTGGTTTTGAGAGCTCTCTGTGGTCAGAGGAATTTTCTAAAACTAATATTGTAATTAAAATAAAAATTTCATTTTTTAAGCATATTTTAAATATTTAAATTAATAAAAATCACAAAATTAATAAAATTCATGAAAATGTTCTAAATTATTTCCTAAGCCATTAGGAGCAATTGAAATATTTTTCCTAATTTTATAAATGATGATATTGATATTTAAAGCTTAAAAACAATTTTTAAATGCTAAAAAAGGATTTTCATTAATTTCTCACTAAAATAATTCTAATAATTCAAAGAAAAATCATAAAAAAAAAATGAAATTTATTTCCTTGGGTTATTTAACCTCAGAGAGATTTAATGAAAATGTAAAACTTAATTTTTCACATTTAAAATATTTTATAATTATATAAAACTCTAGAATTTAAAATAATTTTGACAACTTAAATAAAACTCAAACAATCATGAAACTTGGTTTAAGTGGTTCTTTTATCTAAGTCTACCTCCAGAAAAAATTTCAAATGATTAGCCTTTGCCTTGGTTAAGTTATTGAATTTTTTTTGAAAAATCCTATTTTTGCTTTTAAATAAGTATATAAATTAAATTAAATTTAAAAAATCACATTTTCTCCTCTGATATCTTAATTGACCCATGAGTGCGGTAGGATAAAAATTCCAAAGTCATTTGAATTAAATTTGATGAATTATGAAGTGATAGAGCCTTAGGGGCAAAAGTATAATTTTGGAAATTTGGTCTTAATTACCATTTAGGCTTAATTCAAGAAAGGAAAATGGGCAATCTTTGATCTTAATTAACATGTTCAGGTGATTGAAACATAGAAAATTAATTGGTAGAAACCAATTTCACTTTTCTTAATTAAAGGATAAATTAGCAATTTCCTAAATCTCCTAAATCATTAAAATTTGGAGGTCTATTAAATTAAATGATCCTAGAATTAGGGTATGATTTTGCATGTTAATAACTCACTAATTTAATACCCCTATATGGTATTCAAATGACATTCAAACATTTTTATGATGAATTAATATCACTTAAAATTCATTTTCTTTAAAAAATTACTAATGTATCCACCAAGGTCTTATGGGCTTAATAGTGAACTAGGCTAACTCAAATTTGGTTAAATGAGAATTAGAAAAGTGAATATAACTAAAAATTGAACACCTTTAAAACACTACAAGCCCAAGATAAAACTAAAATTGGCCAAGTGTATAAGGGTCGTAATAACATTTACTCGCCCCTTTAAGGGTCTTCACCCACATAATTCTCAAATTAAATGACAAATAATAATCACCTTACTCTTAGGGATAATTGAAACATTGATGTTCACTGAACATTAGAGGTATTTACAGGATGAATTATTAAGCAACATAATAAGTTTAAATGAGCTCGAGACTTTTCACGAGTGGTGAGAGAGAAGCATGGACCTACAACTTCCTCCTAATTATCTGGATACCTCAGAGGACTACTAAACTTAGTATATTTTACTTAATGAAATCATCCTCAAATGAATTAATAAAGGCTCACCAATATATGATTTAGGATTTAGTAGATCACCATAACCTTATTTCCCCACTTTACATAAAATTCTTTTAATATATAATTGCTTTCACATACATTTTGAGTTTCAGTTGAAGATGACGGGAAGACCATCCAGGTACGTTTTTATTGTCATTTACTTACCTTCCAATTGTTTAGTTTCCCGTACTTTACTTTTTAGTATGTTACTGTACTTACTCACCTGCATGTATGAACAAAAAAAATACAAACATGCATGTTAAACAACGATGTCACCTTGCATGAAAACTAAAACTGCTAGGATAGCCGCAAAACCAAAATCAAAACAAAAACAAAACCCAACTAAGATAAAAATTCACCGCCACAACATTCCAAATATAAAAAAACTCAAAATTTAATCACAATTGATACTAAATTCAGATGTCCCTGTCAGACGATCGGAAATCCCTCGAGGAGGTAACCTACGGTTGCTAACGACGCTTCCCACAGTTTAAATGAAATTATGGAACTCATTAAGTTAAGTTTAGTAAATTCATTTGGACTAAGTGAATCCAATTAAAAATAGTGGTGCCAGAATGAGGGAACCATAGGATCCTAATTGGTGTCGCTCTAATCAACTTTAACATGCCCCATAACACTTAAAAGAACTACAACCGTAGGGACATCTGATTTGACACCATAACTGGACACACTAGAAAACTTGAACTCGCCACGATGAGGATACAACCATATGTACATCTGATTTGACACCATAACTAAACACGCTAGAAAACTTGAACTCGCCACGATGAGGAGCTTGGAGCTAGCACTATGGGCAGTACCACTCGGTCTACATCAGCTAAACCAATTTCATTCATTAGAATTGAACAACCAAGCCATAGAACTTCGAGGTAGTTTGCGTATTTGTTGAACTCACTTTTGGCTGAGGTCTAGTTTTCCTCATTAGTATCCTAGGGTCTAGCCATAGGTCTTCCCTATTGACTATTCCTAGAAAACTAGAAAAGGAACCCTCACCATTAGAAATTCTAAACTCTTCTTTAATCAACTTAAAGTTCCACATAGTGGTCCTAATCTCTAGCACTTAGTAGGTGGGGTCATTATGAGGGAGCTCAAGGAGAGTTCCTATAGGACTGATTGCCCTTAGGGTTGACTCTAGGTGTTGGTCTAGAGCTAAGGCACTCACTACACTCACCATAACTCACAATCACTCACAATAACAAACCTAAAATTTCTTGACTTTGATCCCGTAATCCTTTGAGAGACTCATGTAGATGGTCCCCTAAACCCACTGGCCCCAAACTAGGGTTTAGCTAAGACCAGTACATAGAGGACCTAAATGGGGTTTTCGTTGGTCCATAGCTCATTTATGATGGTTGGCACCCCAATTCTACCAAAAATACTCAGCTTGGTCTTTTGCCCCAAAACTGTTTGCTCCAAAACTTCCCCAAATTACCTAAGCACCCTTGAAACCCTAAATTTGGCCAAAATTCCCAATTTTACCCAAAATACCCAAATTTGTTCAAAGTTACTTGCAAACCTTTTGAAAATATCAAAATTACCGAAAATCACAAAAAATTGCCAAATTACCAAAATGCCCCTCCTTAGCCAAAAATTTCAAAAATTCCAAAAAATCCCAAAAATTCCTAAAACATCCCAAATATTCTCAATTCTTTTTTTATCAACTACCACATGACGCAACTTTACCAATTTGAACATTTTGACCAAAACCCCCAAATTGCCTTTAAAGGCCCAAGTTCCCTAAATTCACCTCAAATGTCCATCAAATTGGGCCCAATTTCCCCCAATTTCAATTCTAAACTCAAATTTACCTTCCATATAAATAATATAAACCAAATTCAAGCTCAATTGGCCCATACTTTGAGCCTAATTTTGATCGAAGTTGAACCCCCGATTTTGGCCACATGACTTGATCTCATCAAATTGAACCTATAGCCTACTCAATTTGTCACAAGTTTTATTCAAAACTCTTAATAACATTCCTAAATATCAAACTTGACCTTCAATTGGCCTTGGTAAGACCTCAATTTCATTTAATTTCAACTTAAATCCAAAAATCCACAAATTTGCCCCAAATTGGCTGTCTCTAAATTTCACAAAATTTATTGCCCTAACCCTAAAATTGGCACCCAATTAATGTTGAAAACTCTTCATGACATTCCTATTGACCACTCTCAATAACTAATTTGGGACTTAGCCTAAGCCTCAATTGGCCCATACTTTGAGCCTGATTTTGATCTAAGTTAAACCCCCGACTTTGGCCACATGACTTGATTTCATCAAATTGAACCTATAGCCTACTCAATTTGTCACAATTTTTATTCAAAACTCTTAATAAAATTCCTAAATATCAAACTTGACCTTCAATTTGCCTTGGTAAAACCTCAATTTAATTTAATTTCTACTTAAATGCAAAAATCCACAAATTTGCCCCAAATTGACTGTCTCTAAATTTCGCAAAATTTATTGCCCTAACCCTAAAATTGGCACCCAATTAATGTTGAAAACTCTTCTTGACATTCCTATTGACCACTCTCAATAACTAATTTGGGACTTAGCCTAAGCCTAGCTTAATCTAGACCCAAGTCTGACAATCATCTACACAATGTTGATCAATCAATCGGGCTCAAAGTCATGGATAGCCTAACCCAAACCCACTTTAAGCCAAATTGAACTAAATGAACCCCTTCACCAAAAGTTGACCCAACTAGCCAAATTGGTCAAGGCAAAGCCTCCAAAGCCTATTTTTGGACCTTATTCACTAGGCCAAACCCCATGGAACCACCCAAATGAACTATGGACCAAAGGATCACTACATCAAGGGAATATTTGCTTAAGCCTTGGATATTTTTGCCAAAACAAAACCTCAACTCATTTAATTGTTGTGACATATTCCCCTGGCTCACCTGACCACCTAGCCACCTCCCCTGGCTTGGTCGGCTGGCCTAGTGGCCGAAAAACACCAAAAATGTGAGCCCCAAGCCAAAATTCAACCCCCAAAAATGAAAACCCAATTCAAATCTTGAGGCCAACTCATCAAATTTTAAGTTTAGAGTCTCTCTGCCATCCCCATAGGCAGCACTTTGCTCCCTTCAATTGGCCCATAGAGCTACCCTTGGCCATTTTTATAAAAGCTCACCTCCATGGCCAATGGGAGGGGTGCTGAAATTTTTTTAAGGATACCCTTTAAAATCACTCTCTGAGCTTCCTTGAGACCTCCACAGTGCAACCTAGCCACCACATTGCCCTAAATCCCCTTGTTGGAGTTCAAGTTTTGAGCTCAAAACCTTGTCGGAGACAGGACAGAGCTCTCCACACTTCTACACTCCAGCAAAATTAAATTAAAGTCACCCATACCATCACCACAGTGAAAGAAGAAGAAGCCCCATCAAATCTTCCTAATACAGAGCCCCTAGCATAGCTCTAGACCAACCTCTGAAATTGAGCTTGGTCGAATTCATACCTAGACCTTTCACCGTAGCAAGAGGTTCAATACCTAGCCTCCTTGGAACTCCACAAACGTGTCGAGCACCTCTGATTGAAGCTTCCCTTCTTAGAGAAAAGGTATTGAACTCCCCCTCTTACCGAGCTTATTTTAATCCTCCATTTGATTATAGCTAATTTAATAGCATGATTACCATATGGATGTGTTCTTCTCACTTAGACGAGCATTTAGAAATAAACCACACTTAATTTAGTTTAGAGATGAGTGAGATCTTATTATTTGAAAATGGATGGTTCTCGGGCTAAGGCATTGGGGACGATGACGAGGAGCCGTCCAATCACGCGTTTATTTTATCAAAGGATGAGATCTAGCAGGACAGTGCCTTCTTACATGAAACACGGGTCGAGTCAGCGATGAGGTGGATGGTGGCGCTGAACTAGAGGACGCTGTGTGGAGCTTCGGAGACGCCTAGGATGAGGTGGCGCCACACATTTATGTAGATAAATAGGGAATTAAATAAATTAGAAAATGATCCCTAACTTCAAAAATCCATATCTTGGTGTAGAAAAATCATAAAAATAAAATAAGAATACCCTCTTGCTCAGTGAACAGAGGAGAATAATGTGAAAATAATTTGAAGTTAATGTGATGCATAATTTACTTTTAATTAATTAGATACTATTTTGAGTCTTTTGATTCTCCATGCATGTAGACATTTTACCATAACTTGAAATTTTGTCATGTTGTTGCCTTTGTCTTAAGTAACATTCTCTAATTTTTCCAAAGTCAGAGGACATCTCTTGATAGAGATCCATATTTTTCAAGTTTATGTCTATTATTTGCATAAATTAACCATAATAATTAGCATACTTCTTAGAAAATTCCAAGAAAGTTTTAGAAGGTTTGTCATGACCAGAGAACCCTTCGGAAAATGTTTCATGAGCTAGTTCATTTAAAAAGCACAAAGAAAATTAAATTTGGAAATGCAAACATCTAAATGACTTGATTTTAACTCCCCACTAAGGTTGAGATAGCTCCCCATAAAAATTTCAAATATTTGGAGCTCTTTTGATAACTCAAATTGATTTTCTAGGTTAAATACCTTTTTTAACACTAAAATGATTTTTAATAATCAAAATATAACTCAAAAAATTATAGAAAATTGGTTTTTGGAGATCTTTATAATCAGGGGAATTTTCTAAAAATAAAATTGTGATTAAAATAAAAACTTCATTTTTAGCCTTTTTTTAAATATTTAAATAATTAAAAAAATGAGAAAAATCACAGAATAATAATAAAATTCATGGAAATGTTCTAAATTTTTTCTTAAGCACTTAGAAACAATTAATATATTTTTTATAATATTCTAAGTGAAGATATTGAATTTTGAAGCTTAAAATAATTTTTAAAGGCTAAAAATGGATTTTCACTAAAATAATTCTAATAATTCAAATAAAAATAAAAAAAATGTGAAATTTGTTTCTTTATGTCCCTTGATATCATATAGATTTCTCATAAATATTTAATACAAATATAAAACTTAATTTTCCATTTTTAAAATATTTCATAGTTAATAAATGCTCCAGAAATTAAAATAATTCTAATACTTCAAATTTAACTTAATAAATCATGAAACTTGGTCCCAGTAGTTGTCTAAGTCTACTTCGAAAAAAAATTTCAAATGATTAACCTTTTCCTTGGTCAAGTTATGTATTTTTCTTTGAAAAATCTTATTTTTGCATATAAAAAAGAATATAAATTAAATCAAAATTTGAAAAATCACGTTCTCTCCTCTGATAAATTAATTGACCCATGACTGAGATGGGATAAAAATTTCAAAGTCATTTGAATTACATTTGATAAATTATGAAGTGCAGAACCTTAAGGGCAAAAGTGTAATTTTGGAAATTTAGCCTTAATTAGCATTTCGGTTTAATTCAAGAAAGGGGAATGGGTAAACTCGAATCCTAATCAACATATTTGAATGATTGAAAGACAAGAGGATTAATTGGTAGAAACCAATCTCATTTTTATTACTTAAAAGGATAAATTTGTAATTTCCTCAAATTATTAAAATTTGGATGTCTAACCGAATTAATTGATCCTAGACTCAGGGGTGAGATTTTGGGTGTTAATAACTCACCAATTTAACACCCCTATTTAATGATTCATAATGACTTTTAAAAATTTTGATAATGAATCATCATCACCTAAAAATTCAATCTCTTTCATAATATAACTAATACATCTATCAAAAGTCTAAAAGGCTTAGTAGTGACCTAAGCTAAATCAAATCTGATTAAATGAGGATTAGAAAAGTAAACATAATTAAAATTGAAAATCTTTAAAACACTACAAACTTAAATTAAAAAGTTGGTTAAGTGTCTTGACAACATTAACTTGCCACTTTAAGGGTCTTCACCCACATAACCCTCAAAGTAAATTATAAGTGATAATTACCCTACTCATAGAGTAATTGAAACATAAATGTTCATTGAGCATTAAAAAATGGGTTATTACGCAACATAATAAGTTCAAAAAGAGCTCGAGACTTTTCACCAGATGGTGAGAGGGAAGCATGGACCCGCTTCTTTCTCCAGAACTGTTGGATACCTCAGAGACCTACTAAACTTAATATGTTTTGCTTAACCAAAATCATCCTTAACCAAGTCAGTAGGGACCCACCAAGATATGACCTAGGGTTGGGTAGATCACTAAAACCTTACATTTCCGCTTTATATAAAATGCACTCATATAGATTTTGAGTTTCAGGTGGTGGAACAAGAAGACTCGCCAGGTACGCTTGTTATAGTTTATAGTGTCGTCTTTCTTGTACTTTCATACTATACATTTTATGCTTACAAAACTTGTATGTTAAACAGTAATGTCACCCTGCATGAAAATCAAGACTGTTAGGATAGCCACAAAACCAAAACCAAAATTAAAATAAACCAAGATAAAAATCACATCCACAACATTCAAAATATAAAACAACTCAAAATTTAATCTCAAACATCACAAAAACTACAATTACAACTAAATTAAGACGTTTCTATTTGATGATCGGGAATCCCTCGGAGGAGGTAACCTACGGTTGCTAACACGGCTTCCTTTGGTCTTTCAGTCTCAATGAAATTATGGAACTCATTAAGTTGTGTTTAGTAAATTCATTTGGACTAAGTAAATCCAATAAAAAATAGTGGTGTAAAAATGAGGGAACCATAGGATCCTAACCAGTGTCGTTCAAAATAATCCGTAAGCGTGTGAATATGCCCCATTTGACATCATAACTTGACACCCTAGAAAACTTAAACTCGTCACGGCAAGGAGCTTGGAGCTAACACAGTGGGTAGTAAGGTCATTTTCAACAAAAAAACATGTCTTCCCTAGCTAAACCAATTCCTTCCTTAGAATTAAACAACCAAGCCATAAGACTTCGAGGTTGTTTATTTATGCAACATAAATCCTTAACTTATCCTTAGGCTATAACCCTGTTATACAGTAAAAGCCCTAACTCGTGTGAGGATTCTGAGGTTGCCGTTTGTCACGACCTAAATCCTCACATCTTTCAGGCTATTTTTGTGATCGTTTCACGTAAATGTAAGCCATAAATAAATAATAATTGGCAGTATGAAACCTTTAAATAATTTCTCCTCAAAACTAAAGCCAAATAATAGGACAAACTGGGAAGCCACCGAGGTTCTCCTCTGGATCTATGATATCCCCTAGTTATTCTTCTTTGTATTACAAAACAAAATTTTCCAAATTTGGGCGAATCTCATTTCACACCTCTTTGTCCGATCTCATTGAAATGTCTTTACCATTTGAATTCCTTGAAGATAATTTTTCCTTGATTTGAGTTCAGTTATTTAAGATGTAATTAACTATAGGAGCTTGCTTTTATAGGAAGCTCATCCGAACCTGGACTAATATAGATCTTATTTAATTCTTCATATTAAGTAGGGAAAATTGTCGGCAAATAAAATGGTTTCACAGAACAAGCAGATGTCATACATTTCTTAGTTTATTTAATCGAGCCTCAACCTCAAGTATTGTGTTTATCCTTTGGGATAAATATAGAATTTGAGGTATAACACTCCACTCTTTCATTTAAAATAAGAAAAATGTGGGGTAAGTTTGATTTCATATTTTTCTAAACTATAAATATGTAAATTAAAAAGTCCTTCCAAAGCGTGTGATGGAATTTCGATTCCGGTGACTGACAGCTTCTTATGGGCAACTCATCCAACCAAAATAGTGCCAGCAGCTTCTGATGACTCCACTGGGGATAAGTTTTTTTCTAAATTTAAATAAGGAAATTTTATCTCCACACATCAGTAATATGTCCATGTCCCTCTTGGACCAAATTACTCTTCTTCCGTTGACATACTTTACCCATTTCTGTCTTGGGAAAGTACGACCAACTCCTTGGACTTCAGGTCTGTCTATTCAATCACCTTTGATAAGAGGGGTTCAGGAGGCCATTAGGGACTCTTTTAATCTTCATGTATGGACAGACCCCCAATAGGTGTGTTAGTGGATTAGTTCCACCTAGGCATTATTTGTTGTTAAATGGGTTCTGCACTGGGTCCTAAACACTTCACATCTCTCTTTCAACTTTAAATTGCTATTTTACAAATTAAATAAAATTGTGTTGTGCTGCGCTCGCTTCAAACTTAATTAAAATTTTCTATTTTTAAATTATCTTTTTACGGAAAATTTTAAAATCCCCAAAACTAAGTCTTACCCCGTCTACAGACCGACCTCTATTAATTTTTAGTGCTTGCACTAGGATTACAAGGTTTTGGCCTATAACTAACCCTAGAGCTTTCTGTTTTAAAGCTTCTGTGATGCCCTACCCAACGCTAAATTTTTCTTGCAACTTGCCGACAAGTCATGAAGCCCGCAATGTTGCTCCTACCATTAAGTTTAGAGCCGCATTTGAAGACCTCAAGGTTATCCTCAGGAAGGCACTATTCATCATCATGAAAGTTACCACTCCAGAAGTTCAGGAGCAGTTTGTTGAGTTCAACCTGAACTGACTTCAGGACTTCCCTTCTTGTAAGAAGGCCAAGACTACTGTTACCACTATGACAACTACCAAGCCTGCTATTTGCGCTGCTCCTAAGGGGAAAAAAGTAATGATTTTTAAAGATTCAAATGAGGTATTAGCTGTCCCACAATCAGTGGTCGAAATCAGATCAAATTCAAAGACTGAAAAACTAACCCAAACTCAAAGGAGAAACCGCAACAGGAGAGTTCAGAGGGCCACTAAAGCTTACGCTCCTGAGGAGATACCCTTTAAGGAAGATCCTCACTAGGATGAGTCGGAATTACTGGAAACCTATCCACTTCTAGGAAGTAGATTCTATCTTTTAATGGATACAGATGGATACGAGAGTATTTAGAAAATCGGCGCTGCATTACCATCGCTTCATGGATAAGGTGAGGAGAGGAAAAGCCTGCTCCTATCACCCAAGTTAGTTCAGTTTTTCAGAGGCTAGCCGCCAAAGAAGGTTGTTCAGTTGGTGAGTTACTTAGTGAATTACATAAATGAGTAGGGCATGCGATATCCCCTCGAATGAAGAAAGAGATTTTAAAAGACGTCAGATCTGCCAAACGATCTCGAAAGTCAACAAAAAATTTGCCTACTCGCATCCTTGTCTGGTTTCTCTTGGGAAGCAGAGTTGATACTGCCTTAGTTACCACCGATTCTACCGCTACCAGGACCACAGGTCGTTGATCGGTTAAGTCAAGAGTGGGTCTTAGAATCTGACCGATCACCCTCTTCAAAGACATTCCTAAAGTTTTAAAGGAAAAGATGAAGAAATTGCCCAGTAATGTAGTCGATCTGCACCATGGGGAGCATACTTCTCATCGACATACCAATGTTTCTGCTAAGACACTTTGTCTCAAGACATCACCGTCAAAAAGGAAGGTGGATACCCAAGGTCGTTGTACCAATACAGGCCAGTGAGCCCGCAGGACAAGATCATGGAATGAAGCCAGCGTCTGAAGTATCTCACATTGTCGCAGCAAATGCTAGTGAGATTGAACAACAAGAGGAGGTGGTCCAATAGGGTCATCCAAATCTTAATGCAATTCAAGAATCACTAATTAAGGAAAAAGTTGAAAAGCTTTGAGTCGAGATTTTCGAGTTGGCTCGGGAACATGGAGTCTCCATTGATGATAATGAAGACTTTGACTATAATGATTACCTCGAAGAGGATTTCATGGACGCCCATCTAATCAAAACCAGAGCCGTTAAATCTTCGCGCGAGGCTCAACCGCTCATCGAAGAGAACGCTGAGGGATGAACAAGTCAGCCAACTGGAGAAAAGAAAAGAAGAGATGGTCGCAGCCGTGACCACCATGGCCATAATTTAAGGACAATCTCAACCCCCATAGTTAGCTTCTCCAGAGGACAACTAGTTGAAGATCCTAACCTACACCTCGCTAGTTTTTTAGAACTGTGTGCTACTTTCAAATATGAGAGAATCTCAAATGATGCTGTTAGACTTAGAATTTTTCCTTTTTCACAAATTCATTAGCACCAAGATCTATTAGAACTAGGGGAGAACTTTCACAAAAATTTCTACCCAAATATTTACCTCCATCCAAAATGCTAAACTTAGAAAAGACATAACATCATTCTGTCATATTGATGGAGAGTCAATACATGAAGCTTGGGAGATATTTAAAGATCTTCTTAGGAAGTGCCCTCATCATTCATTACCAGATTGGTTGATAATTCAAACTTTTTATAATGGATTAGTGGGATCACTTAGATCGATTACCGATGTTGTGGTTGGTGGTTCTTTAATGTTAAAACCTTTTGATGAGGCTTACTCATTAATAGAAGAGATGGCTACCAACAATTTTCAATGGCCCTCTGAAATGTAAATCCTAAAAGAATAGCTAGTGTCCATGATTATGATGCAATATCTATGTTAGCTTCGCAGATTATTGCAATATCAAAGAAATTAGATCATTATGGGATGAATTATTCTCCAACACCTCCTATGATGGAAGAGAATTCATAACCCAGGTTGGAAGAATCATCCTAACTTTAATTGGAATAAAAATTCTTCAACAAATCAACAATGGGCAAACAACCCAGTGAACCCATTTGGAAATTCATCCAACCAAGAAAATGTTAATTATTTACCTTCTTATCCTCCAGGGTTTAACAGTAACACTCAATTTAAGGAAAAGAAGTTGTTTATGGAAGAGATGATACTAAACATGGGTCAACATTTGCAGAATCAAGGAAATCAATTACAAATTCAAGGAAACCAGCTACAAAATCAAGGAACCGTTATCAAGAATATTGAAAACCAATTGGGGCATATCGCTATTGCGCTTAGTAACCGAACATTGGGAACTTTTCTTAGTACTGTAGAACCAAATCCTAAAGATCAAGGAAAATAACAGATAAAAATGATACAATTACAAAGTGGAAAAGAATTGGAAACAAGAGTGCATAAAGAAATGGAAACTGAAAAAGAGAAAGTGAATACAAAAAAGGAAAAGGATCATGAATAGCCAGATTTAGAATATCCACTTACACCAATGAAAATTACTGTTGAGAAATCTCCACCACCGTTTCCTCAAAGATTGAAGCAACACAAAAAGGATAAACAATTTTCCAAGTTTATAGAATTCTTAAGAAATTAACGGTAAATATTCCCTTCATAGAAGCTTTAGAGAAAATGTCCAATTATGTGAAGTTTATGAAAGATATTTTGAACAAGAATAGGAAGTTCACTGATAATGAGACTGTCTCACTTAGCGAAGAGTGTGGTGCAATTATTTAGAAAAAGCTTTCTGAAAAAGTAAAAGATCAAGGTAGTTTCACTGTAGCATGTGCTATTGGTGAAAAATTTTATGGAAGAGCTTTATGTGATTTGGGAGCCAACATTAATCTTATGCCTCTATCAATTTTAAAAAAATTAGGATTAGGAGAAGTCTCACCTACTTCTGTAACTCTTTAGTTAGCGAATCGTTCAATTACTTATCCTAAGGGAGTTATTGAAGATGTGTTAGTAAAAGTTGATAAATTTATCTTTCCTGTGGATTTTATTGTCTTAGATATGGAAGAAGATAAATAAATACCTATAATTTTAGGGAGACCTTTTTTAGCTACTATAAAAGCTATGATAGATGTTCGAAAGGGAGAATTAACTATGAGAGTTAACGATCAAGAAGTGACTTTTAACATTGTGAAATCTATGACATACCTTGTTGTTGAAAGAGATGATGAATGTTTTTGCATGGAAATTAGTGAACATCTATTGAACGAGCATTTTAAAGAGCATTTTGAAGAGAAAAAAGATTTTGAAGACAAAGATGAAGTTATTTTAATTAAGTTATTTTGGATGAATTAGAAAATGAAGAATTAGATTATGTTCAGGAAAGATTTGAGAT
>NW_018219894.1:143873-145506 GCF_001263595.1 Phalaenopsis equestris
CCACTTGAAGTATGTGTTTTTGGGAGACTCATCTATATTACTTGTTATTATGTATTCAAAATTAAATGATTTACAAGAGCAAAGACTGTTAGATACATTGAAAAGATATAAGAAAGCTTTTGGTTAGACCTTAGCTGATATCAAGGGAATCAGTCCTTCAATTTTTATGCACAAAATTATATTAGATGAACAATATAAATCAAGAGTTGATCCACAAAAAAGATTAAAGCCGATGATGAAAGAAGTAATTAAGAAGGAAATTTTGAAATGGTTAGACACTAGAATTATATATCCTATTTTACATAGTGTGTGGGTAAGTCCAATTCATTGTGTTCCTAAGAAAGGAGGAGTAACTGTCGAAATAAAATAAAATAAAGAATTAATACCTATCAGACAAGTTAAATGGTGGCGCATTTGCATTGATTATAAAAAATTAAACACTGCCACCAGGAAAGATCACTTCCCTTTACCCTTTCAAATCAAATAGTAGATAGACTTGCTAGGCACAAATATATTTCTTTTTTAGATGGATATACTGCTTACCATCAAATTTCTATTTCTCCTGAGGATCAAGAAAAGTCAACATTTACTAATCCTTTTGGAACTTTTGTGTTTCAAAGAATGCCTTTTGGACTATGTAATGCACCTAAAACATTCCAGAGATGTATGATGTCCATATTTAGTAAGTTAATTGATGATGGGCTGGAAGTATTTATGGATGCATGGATGACTTCTCTGTATTTGGAGCATCATTTGACTTAAAATTAAATTACCCTAAAAAAGTTTTAGAGTTATGCGAAAGAACTAATTTATTTTTAAATTGGGAGAAATGTCAATTTATGGTTGCAGGAGGAATTGTGTTAGGGCATAAAATTTCGGAAGATGGTATGGAAGTAGACCCTGCAAAAATTCAAGTTGTATCTAAACTAACACCTCCTACTAATGTAAGAAAAGTTAGGAGTTTTCTTGAACATGTTAGATTTTATAGGCGTTTTATTAAAGATTTTTCAAAAATTACCAAACCTCTATGCCAACTTTTAGAAAAGGACAAGAAATTTGAATTTACTCAAAGCTGTGTAAATGCCTTTGAGTTATTAAAGGAAAATTTTATCACAGCCCCTATTATAGTTTCACCTAACTAGGAGAAACAATTTGAACTGATGTGTGATGCTAGTGATTATTCTGTTAGAGCTGTCCTTCGACAAAGGTATGAAAAGATTTTTAAAGTTATATACTACGCTATTAAAACTCTTAATGATGCACAAATTAATTATACTTATACTGAAAAAGAGTTACTGGCCATTGTGTATGCTTTAGTAAGATTCAGATCTTATTTAATTGGAGCTAAATGTGTTGTGCATACTGATCACTTTGTTATTAAATATCTGATCCAGAAGAAGGATGCTAAACCAAGGTTGATTAGATGGATACTTTTGATGCAAGAATTTGATCTTTTGGTTATTGATGTGGTTATTGATAGAAAGTGAACTGATAATCAAATTGCTGATCATTTGTTTAGATTAGAAAACCAAGAATCAAACGACACTGATAATAAAATTACAGACAGTTTCCCTGATGAACAACTTTATAATATTAATGAGTGGAAAATACCATGGTATGCTGATATTGTTAA
>NW_018219894.1:145960-150869 GCF_001263595.1 Phalaenopsis equestris
AGTTTAATATTATTCATAGAATCTCTACTGCCTATCATCCTCAAACCAGTGGGTTAGCTGAAGTTTCTAATAGAGAGATTAAACAAATACTTGAAAAGATTGTAAACTCTAGTAGAATAGATTGGTCCACTAGATTGGATACCGCATTATGGGCTTACAGGACTGCTTATAAAACTCCTATTGGAATGACTCCGTACAGACTGATTTTTAGAAAAACTTGTCACTTACTATTATAATTAGAGCATAAAGCATATTGGGTGATTAAAGAATTCAATTATAATTTGAAAGATGATGGTAAGAAGATATTGTTACAATTAAATAGATTCAAAGAATTAAGAAATGAGTCTTATAATAATGATAGAATTTACAAGGAAAAACTAAAGTTATGGCATGATCGAAAGATTAACCAAAAAAATTTGAACCAGGATAAGAAGTTTTGCATTACAACACTAGGCTAAATTTATTTCCTGGGAAATTGAAGTCTCGTTGGTTAGGACCCTTTACTGTGACTTAAGTTTATACTTACGGAGCTGTTGGAATTGAAGATCAGAAAATTAGAAATAGAATTAAAGTAAATGTACACAGATTAAAACCATATTATGTGGATAAAAGACCAAATTTTAAAGAGGTTTTAATGATCAGTCAACCTGAATGACACTTGAATAGGTCGGGCTGACGACGTTAAACCAAACGCTTTATGGGAGGCAACCCATATTTATCTTTATTTTTATCACAATTATAGGAGTTTTTATTTGAAATTATCATTAGTTTGAGGTAGTATTAAGCTCTACTACTCTTATTTACCCTTGAAACATCTTTAAAATTGGATCCATGAAGAAAAATTAGAACGCATTCGAATTAGAGTGAAACTGTGCAAATTTTTCCTGGCGCCGATGGTGCCCTCGACGCTGCCAATGGAGGGTTTTTGCCGAGAGTCCAGGAAAAATTAATACAAAGGCTTGCCGACGGCTCCATCGATCCCGCTGGCGGCAAGACCGGCGAAATGGCGGTTACTTGGGTTCAAATGGCAGTTTTTGGCAGTTTTTGGGCGGGAATAAGCTTTTAAACTCTAAAATGTGATTCTTAGTTCATATTTTTCCTCCAAAAATGAAGTGAAACTCCACAAATCTCATTCCTATGGCATCCAATTCCCCTGATAATCCCAAAATGTGAGTTTTCAATTGAAAAAAAATTATTAGTGCGGAAGCGCATCGAATCTTCAACAAGTTACTAACGAAGAAAAGATTGATCAAGGAACGAGGATTCGTAAATCATGGATTGAATAATCGTATGAAGGATATTGAAGAAACGATAGTGCGGCAAAGATGGGAAGTGCCGTGCTACACTACTGCCGCTGTGGTGGTTCCTGTGGTAAAAGAATTCTATGCAAATTTACACGGAATCAACCAGGGAGTTGTTTATGTGCAAGGAAGATGGATCACTTTCACTCCGACACGGATCAACGAATTATACATGATCGAAAATGTTCCTATCTTCCACTATTCCAATTTCATCCTGATGAGAAATCAGATGAACGAAATTTACCAATATTCAACGGACAAAACTGATGACTGGGAAACAAGAGAAAACATGTATGTTACTTTTTCTGCGACACTCCTAAATTCAATTTCAAAACATTGGCAATTTTTCATTTCTGCAAAACTGTTACCGACAATGAAGATCGGTAAAGTTTCTAAAGAAAGTGCTATTTTGAATTACTGCATCCAATAGGGACTACCGATCGACATTGGATCAATAATTGTGTAGTCGGTTTTGGGCCTAATCGTTCATGGATCAACTTATGGGCTTAGACACCCTTCCACAATTTTCTCACTCTCCACAATTTTCTCACTTTGCAGTCAGCTTGAAGTTTTCTATGAAAATTGGGAAAAGGTACTACTACCTTAGAAGTCATTGGGCACAACTGAGAGATTCCCAGTTTTTGAAGATGAAAATGACATGGCCATTATAGTAAATTAATCATCTCAAAATTCAGTGCCAGTTCAACCCTTAGTTCCTGATAAGTCTCTGGTGATCCTGCGCCAAATCAATAAATTGGAAAAGGAGGTACAAAATGTCATTAATGCAATTAATAATATCTAATTAATAAGTGATTAATAATATCTCTGATTTCTTCGATCATCTAGATTGGAGGATGAAGGAACATTTTGATAACTCTAGACATCTAGAAGATAGCTTGATATGACTGATGAGGAGGATGTTCCCAACCAATGAAGATGAAAATGATATGACTATTATTGTGGATCAATCATCTCAAAATTCACTTCCTATTCAGCCTTTAGTTCCGGACAAGACACTAGTGATTCGGTGTTATGTGTTTAATGTGTTTAATTCACTGTCTTATGTGTTTAATTCACTTTCAAATTTTGCTTTTAGATCTCAGTATAGTTGAGATTGAGCATAGAATGTTTGTTTTTAGCATTTAGAGTGTTGTATTTTGGATTGTGACGCTGCATTGATGTATTAAGGTTGAGAAAATCCCAAACTTATGTGTGTCATATAACGTGTATTGTAACCCTTGGATTTTATATATAATTGTGATATTTTGTGTTGTGAATGTTTATTTGTGTTAGTACATCATTTAGTTCACTCAAATTTATGTCTATAATGATTAAATGGATGTTGTTTAGGCTTGGAATTTATCAAAATTGCAAAAAAATCTGAAATTTGGATAAAATCAATAAAGCCCGCCGACGGCGGATTTTTCCCGAGACTTAGAATTTAATTCCAATAAACTGATGGCGCCATTGACCCCACCGATGGTGAGCTCACAAAAAAACACCTTTAACCGTGATTTTGACCAGTCAATCGCCACTATTCATCATCCCCTTTCTCCTAAAAATGCCATTTTCGACCTAGGGCTTGAGAGATCTTGGATTAGGAGGCGATTTCAAGGCTTTTTGACATCAAATTTGTTCATCTCTAGGTAGAGCTTCACTCCAAACTAAAAATGTTTTATTTTCACCCTGGATTTCTTCCACATTGAGGAGATCCGAAAAATGTGAGAATGTGAAGAAAATTTGGGAAGAAATTCAGGGATCTTAATGTTGAACTCTTAGAATTACTATTCGAAGCCATGATTTACATAGTTGATGTAATTTTTGGAATTTTTCTATAATTTGATTAGATTGAAATGGCTCTACGACAAAAGAGACGGATTGAGTTCTATGAGTCTTGCTTTGTTAATGCGATGGCTCAAACAAGATTTACTTTAGTATTTAAAGGAAAGAAGTATATACAAGATCAAGTTTTTGAAAGTACGGGAGGAGAAATTGAACGAGTTATTGTCGAGCGGAGGTGAGATAACTTTTGTTACACCACCAATAAAGCTGATGCAAACATCGTGAAGGAGTTCTACGCCAATGTAATCTATTCTGAAGATGGAATCGTTCAAGTGCGTGGATTTCCTGTTGAATTTACTGCCGCCCGCATCAAAACTTTTTATGAAGTCTCAGACTCTTATAACTGCCAATATTAATCCTTTAGTACAATGGAAGGCCCCCTGAATGATGTGTTCAATTTTCTCACTGATGGGAAAGAAACAAGGAAGATAAAGCAACGAGAACAGGTAAATTTTTCTGCTTCCATGCTAAATGCCACCTCTAAGGCGTGACACTATTTCATTTCCTCTACTCTGTTACCGACCTATCACCATAGTGAGGTAACTAGAGATAGAGCTATTATGAATTTCTGTATTCAGAATAATAGAACTATAATTGTGGGGAGGCTAATTTTTAAGAATATATTGACTACGGTGAGGACTAGTGGAGGTCTAGGACATCCTGAACTTATTTATGCCATTTGCAAAGTTTTTGGAGTGGAATTTGGAGATGAAGAATGGTTTTACCCTATGAAACCCAGTAGTAAGGCTAATTTGAGGACTTGTGAATCCCATGAGAAATGGAAAACTGAAAGTAGGAGTGCAGAGCCTTCTATTAGTAGAGATGCCCCCTCTATAAGTTATGACCTTCCACCTTCTAGTTCCCCTACCCTCTCTGATTTGATGAATGAGTTGACCTTGCAGCGGAAGAGCATAAAATTGATAAATGAAAGGATTTGAGGTTTAGAACCTCGACAAGATTACGATAGTGAGTACCTTTAGAGGCATTTAAATTTTGAGGTAGTTTATTATGAAGCTCAGGCTCGACACTACAGAGGTGAGCTTGATGTTACTTTTTTTGAGTGCCCCCGATATACTCAGTATCAGCCTGATCCATCTGGTGATGAAGGTGATGAAGATATAGCTTGGGATTTTGATGTTGAATGAAGTTGATGTACTTATATTTGTACTTTTATTTCTGTGATTTCTTTTGTAATAGAAATGGATGTTTGTGTATTTGGACTTTCATTTTTATTATTTCATTGTACATAGATGATTTTTAATTGTTGTTATAAAATTAGTGTTATAGTTAAATGTGCATGTGTAGTTTAATAGATATTGAGTAGTATTTTTGTGGATTGTAATGTAATATGATTTTTATATTTTCATTTTAATTGTAATTGTTTTTTTAGTATTGTGATTGTGTTAGGAAATATTGTTCTTCTTTAATGTTTTAGTTTTATACTTATTTCAAAATTTCATTACCCAGAAATTCCTCTAATGATTTATATGTGTAGAAAGCTCCTACTATTACAGACCAGGTGAAGTAAGAATTTGAGAAGGTTTGCAAAGGTTTCAGAATGATGAAAATGCCTACAATACCGAGGTATGATTTATATCTATAGTTTTCTTTCCATCTATTTTATTTCATATTGAAAAAATTAAGTTTGGGGGAGGGAAGAAAAAGATTAACTATTAGATGTCCTCTATTTCAATATTTTCAAAAATTATTTATATGATTTTATGTAGTGAATTTAATTTAGGTAACTATATTTTTGTAACTATTTA
>NW_018219894.1:151121-151643 GCF_001263595.1 Phalaenopsis equestris
CTGCCGGCCAGATTTTCCCGAGACTCCAGAATTAATTCATTAAGAAGGTTGGCCGACGGCGCCCTCGAGGCCGCCGACGGCAAGCTGCCCGCGGACGGCAAGCTCGGCGGTTATGCTTAATCAGGTTTTGGATAAGGTCAAATTTTGAAGGGATGCTTAGGCAACTATTAGGAAAGCTTATTCACAACTTTAAAAGACTATTTTGGCAGAAAATTGGAGAAGGAGGGGAGTCTAGGAGAGGGTTAAGTGCAAGAGAGAGTTCTTGGAGGTTAAAAAAGTTCAGATAGTGTGAACTTTTCTTTGAGAGATTGTAAGGGTGGAGGGAAAGTGAGAGATTTCTTCCTCTTTGCCACTTCGAAGAGGAATTCTGTGTGCTGTAAAGAAAGGAAGAGATTCAGAGGAACTTCGAGGAGTGTTCGTGGGGGATAAGTTATTTACTTGTTGTAGTTTGTATGACTTTTATTTTATATATGAATTTTGAGTTTTGTTGTGTTTTCCCCATGAGATCTAAGTAGTTTTCTC
>NW_018219894.1:151843-169559 GCF_001263595.1 Phalaenopsis equestris
TAAATAGGAAAATAAAATTATCGGGTGTAGAATTGGAGATTTTAGAGTGACAGACTAAAATCCCCAATTTGGTCCTATCGTTTGGGTATTGAAGTGTAGATGTTAGCCCTCAGGCGAGGGGAACGTGGGAGCTCCGAAGTGAGAGTTGGTATCCACCCAGCCTAGCCGCAGATTTAGCAAACAGGCGTGGAATTAGTCAATGTTCTTTATGCCTGGACCAAATGTTAAAGAATAGGTATGCTCCTATTTGGCACAATATAATTTGAACCAATTCATTTTATCCATTCACTATAATTTCTTGACAAGGAGAAGGATGCTTTCTTATTTTGAATATCACATTTAAACCCTCATTAGTAGCATTCGTTATTTAATAGTTATTAAAATTATAGATTTATTTCAATTGCCTATGAGTGATAGATAAGCAAATTGAACTTTATTGTTGTGATTAAAGTATTGTTTTTTCTAAAATCTTAGTTCGTAATTCTAAACCACTCCTTGTGGGATCGAGATCTAGGACTCCATTAGAGCCCTATATTACTTGAGTGATACGTATACTTGCGTTGATAACTGTGACTTTACAATTATTGAATATTTATTACGTCCATATTTATCTTATATTTTTAAGCATATATAAAGTCGCGGTCACAGATCCCCAATGTGACTTTCTACTGGATTCTTAGGGGAGATAATGACCATGCTGACACTCTAGAAATACTTGCAAAAGAACTGGCGTGTCCCCTGGAGGTTTCCATTGAAATCACAGTACAAGGAAGACAAGTTCTGTCTCATATAAACCTCAACAATCTACATCAATCTACATAAGCTCAGAAAAGAATGAGCAATGATTGCGGTTGCCGACATCAATCAAGGTTGACATAAGCCATTAATAGAATATTTGCATACTGGAAAGCTACCAGAGAACAAGTCTGAGGTACATCACATTACAAAAAAGGCTATGTCATATGCCTTAGATGTCCTCTACAGCAGATCATTCAACCTGATGTGGCTACAATGTTTAAGCAAGGACGGAGCACAAAATATTATCAAAGAAGTACTTGCTGGATTGTGTGCTGCTCACCAGTTAGGGCGGAAGATGAAAATGAAAATCAAAAGACTTGGATATTATTGGCCAACAATGATGTCCAATTGCATGGATACAACCTAGAGATGTCACCAGTGTCAAGTGTATGGGGTGGTCTTGCACCAACCTTCAAATTTGCTACACCTAACTATCACCTCGTAGCCATTTGAGGGTTGGGACACGGACATAATAGGTCCGATAGACCCTCCATCTTCCAAAAGACACAAGTTTATACTTGCCGCTATAGACTATTTCTCTAAATGGGTAGAGGTAGTACCGTTATGAGAGGTTACGACACAACACATCGTTCAATTCTGCAAAAACAAACTGCTACTGTTTTGGAATACCGCAAAGAATAATTTCCAACAATGGGACAAATTTTAAAAACACAAAAATCAATAATATCATCAAAAGACATGGGATAGGTAGGAGATACTCTACAATTTACTATCCTAGAGCAAATGGCCTGGTCGAAGCCTTCATCAAGTCATTAGTACAGATTAATAAAAAACTAGATGAAAACAAAAGAGATTGACACAACAAACGGTTAGAAGCCTTGTGGGCCTACCAGACCATGTTCAGGACTCCCAATCAGTGTACACCCTACATGCTCATGTACGGGTCCAAGGTCGTGCTACAACTAGAAATTCGGACGCCGTCCCTTAAAGTCACTGTTGCCAACCAACTCACGATAGAAGAAAGTGTAAAACTCAGACTTGAAGAACTAGATAGTTTTGAAGGAAAATTATTTGAAGCATAATAACATTTGGAACTTTATCAGGAAAATATGGTAAAAGCTCATGACAAATTTGTCCACCCAAGGACATTCAAAGTTGGTGACCTCGTACTCATGCTCAGAAGGCCTATTCTTGCACGTCGCAAGATAGGTGAAAAATTTGAGTCAATTTGTGAGGGACCATTGGTCATAGAAAAGGCCTAAGCAGGAGGAGCCCACCAGTTAGTAGATTTCCATGGTGAAAGACCCATGCTATCAATCAACGGACGATCCCTGTAGACATATTACTCAACCTGACATTGCTTGCCTTCACTTGATTTGAAATTTTGAAAATTTTGAAATTTGGATTTTTTTGGGGTTATCTATGTGGCCAAATGTCTATGATTGGGTCCAAAATTCTTGTAATCAGAGTAACCTCAACAAAATGAAATTTTTTGAAAATTACACATTTTCAGTTTTCTCTTTTTTAAAACTTAATATCTTAATAAATTAAAACGAAATCCACACACAAATAAATGACTTTTATGATCAAAATAAGCTAAAATTTTCTTTAAGAAATTCTTTGTTTTGTTCTTGTTCAAGCTAAGTTTCAGGTCACTGACATTTCTTGTGTCATCTAAAGAGTAATGTCAGGCCAGAGACCGATCTTTGCCTTTAAAGATGGCTGGAACTTCACACTCAACAAGGAGATGGCGCCGCAGGGCGGACCTATAAACTTTGACATAGAATTTAATCAAGTCAACAAGGATTATGAGGGGCCTCTAAGGAATGTCATTAGCCAAAGGAAAAGGAAGGGCTGCTTTCACTGCTAAGGTTGAACACCAAAGATAATTCATCAGTAAAGGGAAATAATGTGATGATACAACAGGACCCGATGGAGGGGCTTAGCCACCTACCGCTACCTACCGTCCATGATAGCTACGCCGACTGGAAGCCTAGTTTCCACAGTGCTAATAATGGAAGACTTCCAGACGCTCCACTATGAAGAACTCAGCGCAGAAATGCTAGCCACCAAAAATGAAGGCCGAAAGCAGATGGCTTTCTGGCGAGAAGAAAAAAGACGTCGGAAAGAGCTGGAGAACTTGCTTACCCCTAAATGAAGGGAACATTTATGATCCAGGCATAAGAGAGACCTCTTCCAGCCTGCCTGCTACAGATAATGAGTGAAGATTTGTTGCAGAGCAATAAACACTACCAGTTTCAGATGTTCTATGTACGGGCTGCCCTACCGGCAATACCCAGATACCAACGCGAGCGTCAGCTATAGGGTCATTCATGGAGTGCCCGAACTGCAATGTCCTACAACTGCAGTGCTACAACACTTTAGAGGAGTGTAAATCTACTGATGAGGGATCTCAGATCACTGACTACTTGATGTATGCAGAGCCATATGTCCCCATGGATGCATAGCCATATGTTCCGTGGGGTATAGAGCCATACATCTCGTCAGACGTAGAGTCGTACATTTCGCTACAGACAGGAACAACACCAACTTGGGTTCCCGCCGCTGTTGAAATGAGGGAACATCCTTGATAGTTGATTCTCATTATAACAGAATACTACATAATAAGCAAAGTAAACAAAAGGAATTTTGAATTCTACGAAGAAGTCCAAGGGAGATTCATCAACATATTAGAAGCGTTGGAGTTATACACCAAGGTCTTCTCAGAAAGTGATGAAAAAAGCATTCTCGACTGCATTTTCGACCTAAGAAATAGAGGTTGAGAAAGCCTGCTTATGGAAAGGACCTATTCCTAGCCAAGAAAATGGATGCGAGGAAAGGGGAGGTTTACTATCCAGTGCAGCTGCTGCTACAACTTCACCAATGATAGACAAGAAAATCCTCATGGGATTCTCAAACACAATCATGTGGATCCACTACCTGCAATGATAAAATGGATGATTAAAAGACTGGACAGATGGAGTGTACTGCCAGCTAACTGCATTCCTATCAGTTGTATTATCAACATCTACGATGAGGGTGATTGCATTCCTCCACTTATTGATCATCATGACTTCGTGAGACATTTCTTTACGGTTTCATTCATGAGCAAAAGCAATATCCTATTTAGGAAAAAAATTGATATCATTGGTCCTGAAAATTCAGAGGAGCTATAGAAATTCCGCTGCCTATTGGGTCGGTACTGATCCTTAAGGGAAATGATGTGGACGTTGCCAAACATTGTATTCCCGGAGTGCGACACCATAGGGTGTCTGTGACCTTCCGACGGATGGACAACAGTAAAATGCCATATGGATTTCAACATGATCTAGAATTGGAGGAACCAATACCATACAAGCTATGAGAGGGTTACACCTTTAAGTACACGCAATGGGAACCCTTGTCCTAGAGCGTGGCTTAGAAGGTCTGCTCGATCAGCAGCTTGTCACACCAGGAATAGAAATTCACATGGTTCATTTCCATTTACTACATTACATTACAATAGATATGATATATATTAGACATGCTCAGTTTATGATATGTACTTGGCATGACCTATTTTTGGATGTACTTTGAAGCAATCTACGCATTATACTTTTTGAGGCTTTGGCCTACACCTAACCAGTAACATATCTTGGAGAAGAGGAATGAAGTTTCTTTCAGAAATTTATCTATTTGTTCAAATTGCTAATTTGTGCAATGGATAAAAGTCACGGACCACTCGTTGGTTTAGGATTACAATGAACAAAGAACAAAAAAAAAAATTGACGATAATAAAATTCAAAAAAAAATGTAAAAACAATAATAATAACAAACAAACAATAAAATAAATCTCTTTTGAAAAATCAACCAAATAAAATTAAATTTTTGGAAACATATTTTGAAAATTAGACATGATAAAAACAACAAGAAAAGAAAATAAATATGTTGAGTTGATTCTCTCGATTTCGAGGTGTCCTACTCTTTGCTCGCGCAACACAACTATCTTTGTCTGCACTAACTCTATTAACATCCTAGTGTCACGTTCCACACAAAACCTCACAAAATTTCATAAATCTTCTTCAATAATATCAACCTTTGCACACAACATATATCTTTGGATTAAACACCATCAATTCTCATTTTTGAATTAGTCCTTAACTTCTGATTCACTTCTTTCAAGGTCGGACATTAACTTCTGACTCTCTTTTGAAATTGAACGTTAACTTTCAATTCTTATTTTTGAATTTGTCTTTAACTTCTGATTTACTCTTTTCAAGGTCAGTCCTTAACCTCCGACTCTTTTTCGAGATTGATCCTTAACTTTCAATTCTCATTTTAGAATCAGTCATTAACTTCTTATTCACTTCTTTTGAGGTTGGTCCTTAACTTCCAACTTTCTTTTGAGATTGATAATTAACTTTCAATTCTAATATTTGAATCAATCCTTAACTTCTGATTCACTTTTTTTTTAGGTCGGTCTTTAACTTTCGACTCTCTTTCGAGATTGATCCTTAACTTTCAATTCTCATTTTAGAACCAGTCCTTAACTTTTGATTCACTTTTTTTGAGGTTGATTCACTTTTTTTGAGGTCGTTTGAGGTCGGTCCTTTACTTCTGACTCTCTTTTAAGATTGATCATTAACTTTCAATTTTTAGTTTAGATTTAGTCCTTAACTTCTGATTCATATCTTTCAAGCTCGGTCCTTGACTTCCGACTCTCTTTCGAGATTGATCAATAACTTTCAATTCTCATTTTTGAATCATTCCTTAACTTCTGATTCACTTCTTTTGAGGTTGGTCCTTCCAACTCTCTTTCGAGATTGATCCTTAACTTTCAATTCTCATTTTAGAATCAGTCATTGACTTCTTATTCACTTCTTTTGAGGTTGGTCCTTAACTTCCAACTTTCTTTTGAGATTGATCTTAGCTTTCAATTGTCATTTTTGAATCAGTCCTTAACTTCTGATTAACTTCTTTCAAGATTGGTCCTTAACTTTCGACTCTCTTTTGAGATTGATCATTAAATTTTATTTCTCATTTTTGAATCAATCCTTAACTTTTGATTCACTCCTCTCAAGATCAGTTTTTAATTTCCTCTCTCTTGAGTTTGGTCCTTAACTTTTGATTCCCATTTGAAATCAGTTCCTAACTTCTGATTCCTCTCTTTTCGAGATCGGTCCTTAGCTTTTGTTCCTCTCTTTTGTGATTGATCCTTAATTTCAATCCTTATCTTGGAATCAGCCCCTAACTTATGTTTCCTCTCATTTCATGACCAGTCCTTAACTTTAGAACCTTTTCTGGAATCGATATGTAAATTTCAATTCCCACCTCGGGGTCAGCACGTACATACTGATTCTCATCCTCTATAAAAGCCTAAAACTTGATAACTCAAAACCTACTCTTCAATCCTTAGTGAGAGTTCCTACCTCTTGATCCCGATCAAATATTCACCTGCTAATTCCCAAGTGGAAACAAACAACGCACTCAAATTCTACACTCCTTTTGTTTCTATTGACTTCGGTGTTGATATTGGTTTTGTTGATATCGTCGGTCAACGCCAATATGCGCGATGTGCTTGCCCAGCATACCCCACCTATTGGAGGTCCATTTGTTGACCTCACTTTTGGTTGAGGTCTAGTTTTCCTCTTTATTAGCCTAGGGTCTAGCCATATGTCTTTCCTATTGACTATTTCTAGAAAATTAGAAAAAGAACCGTTATCATTGGAAATTCTAAACTCCTCTTTACTCAATATGAAGTTCCACATAGTAGTCCTAATCTCTAACACTTAGTAGGTGGGGTCATTATGGGGGAGCTCAAGGAGAGTTTCCATAGGACTGCTTTTCATTAAGGTTGACTTTGGGTGTTGGTCTAGAGCTAAGGCACTTACTACACTCACCATCACCCACAATCACTCACAAATACAAACCCAAATTTCTTGACTTTGATCCCTTAATGCTTTGGGAGACTCATGTAGATGGTCCCCTAAACCCACTAGCTCCACACTAGGGTTTAGCTAAGACCAGTACATAGAGGACCCAAGTTCCATTGGTCCATAGCTCATTTATGGTGGTTGGCACCTCAATTCTACCAAAAATACTCAACTTGGTCTTTTACCCCAAAACTCCCTCAAATTACCTAAGTACTCTTGAAACCCTAAATTTGGCCAAAATTCCCAAGTTTACCAAAAATATGCAAATTTGTTCAAAAATTATTTCAAACCTTTTGAAAATATCCAAATTACCCAAAATCACCAAAAAATGCCAAATTACCAAAATCCCCCTCCTAAGCCAAAAATTTCAAAAATTTCAGAAAATCCCAAAAATTCCCAAAACCTTCCAAATATTCTCAATTCTATTTTTCTCATCTACCACATGACCCAATTTAACCAATTTGACCATTTTTACCAAAACCCCCAAATTGCCTTTAAAGGCCCAATTTCCCCAAATTCAAGGCCCAATTTCCCCAAATTCACCTCAAATGCCCATCAATTTGGCCCCAATTTCCCCCAATTTCAATTCTAAACTCAAATTCACCTTCCATATGAACAATCTAAACCAAATCCAAGCTCAAATGGCCCATGATTTGAGCCCAATTTTAATCCAAGTTAAACCCCAAATTTTGGTTGTATGACTTGATCTCATCAAATTGAACCTATAGCCTACTCATTTGTCACAATTTATGTTAAAAACTTATCATAACATTCCTAAACATCAAAATTGACCTTCAATTGGCCTTGGTAAAACCCCAATTTCATTTAATTTCAACTTAAATCCAAAAATCCCCAAATTTACCCCAAATTGGTTGTCTCCAAATTTCACCAAATTGATTGCCCTTCACCAAATTGTTGGTTGTCTCCAAATTTCACCAAATTGATTGCCCTAACCCCAAAACTGGCACCCAATTCTTGTTGAAAACTCTTCATGACATTCCTGTTGACCACCCTCAACTATTAGTTTGGGACTTAGCCCAAGCCTAGCCCAATCTAGACCCAAGTCTAGCCCAACATGCCCAAATTGACCAAAATCTCAAGATCCCTCAAATTGAACCCCCAATTAAACTCAAAATGATTTCAAGTCTTCGCCAAAAATCTTTATGACAATCATCTACACAATGTTAATCAATAAATTGGGCTCAAATTCATGGCTAGACTAATCCAAACCCACTTTAAGCCAAATTGACCTACATGGACCCCTTCACCAAAAGTTGACCCAATCTAGCCAAATTGGTCAAGGCAAAGCCACCACAGCCAAATTTTGGACCTTATTGACTAGTCGAAACCCCATGGAATCACCAAAATGAGCCATGGACCAAAGGATCTTCAAATCAAGGGATTTATTTCCAAAATTTATTAAGCATAAGGGATTTTTCCCAAAACTAAGCACTAACCCATTTAATTGCTGTGACGGATTCCCTTGGCTCACCTGACATCCTAGCCACTTTCCCTAGCCTGGTCGGCCGACATAGTGGATGGAAAACACCAAAACTGTGAGCCACCCCCAAAAATCAAAACCCAATTCAAACTTTGAGGCCACCTCATCCAATTTTAAGTTTAGAGCCTCTCCGCCCTCCACATAGGCATCACTTTGCTCTTCAGTTGGCTCATAGAGCAACTCTTGGCGATTTTTATAAAAGCTCGCCTCCATGGCCAATGGGAGGGGTGATAAAAATTTCTTAAGGATACCATATGAAATCACTCTCTGGGCTTTCTTGAGACATCCACAGTGCAACATAACCACCACATTGCTCTAAATCTCATTGTCAAAGTTCAATTTTTGAGCTCAAAACCTTACCGGAGATAGGACAGAGCTCTCCACACTTCTACACTCCACCAAAATCAAATTAAACTTACCCTCACCATCACCACACTGAACGGAAAAGAAGAAGAAGCCCCATCAAATCTCCCTCAAACATAGCCCTAGCATTGCTCTAGACCAACACCTGAAATCGAGCTTGGTCAAATTCATACCAAGACCTTTCATCACAGCAAGAGGTTCAATCTCCAGCCTCCTTGGACCTCAACAAATGTGCCGACCACCTTTGATCGAAGCTTCCCTTCTTAGAGCAAAGGTATTGAACTCCCCCTCTCACCGAGCTTATTTTAATCCTCCATTAGATTAGAGCTAATTTAATGGCATTATTACCATATGGATGTGTTCTTCTAACCTAGATGAGAATTTAGAAACAAACTTCACTTAATTTTTTTAAGAAATGAGTTAGATCGTAAGCTTTGAAAATGGATGGTTCTCAGGCTAAGGCATTTGGGACAATGATAGGGAGCCTTCGGATCGCGTGTTTTTCTCATCGACGAACGAGATCTAGCTGGACAACGCCTTCTTATATGAAATGCGGGCCGAGTTAGCGCTGAGGTGGATGGCGGCGCTGAACCAGAGGACGCCACGTGGAGCTTTGAAGATGCCTAGGATGATGTGGCGACACATGTTTAAGTAGATAAATAGGGAATTAAATAAATTAGAAAATGATCCCTAATTTCAAAAATTCTTAGCTTGGTGTATAAAAATCACAAAAATAAAATAAAAATACTCTCTTGCTCAGTGAACAGAGGAGAATAATATGGAAATAATTTGAAGTTCATGTGATGCATATTTTATTTTTAATTAATTAAATAATGTTTTGAGTCTTTTGATTCTCCATACATGTAGACATTTTACCATAAATTGAAATTTGGGCATGTTGTTGCCTCTGTCTTAAGGAACATTCTCTGATTTTTCCAAAGTCAGAGGAGATCTCTAGGCAGAGATCCATATTTTTCAAGTTTATGTCTATTATTTGCATAATTAATCATAATAATTAGCATATTGCTTAGAAAATACCAAGAAAGTCCTGGAAGGTTTGCCATGACCAAAGAACTCTTTGGAAAGTGTTTCATGAACTAAGTCGTTTAAAGTACACCTAATTTGTACCAAACCCTAAAACAAAAAGAAAATTAATTTGGGAAATGAAAAAATCTAAATGACTTGATTTTAACTCCCCACTGTAATTTGAGGTTCATAGAACTCCCCATAAAAATTTTAAAACATTTGGAGCTCTTTTGATAACTCAAATTGATTTTCTATGTTAAGTACTTTTTTAATAATAAAATGATTTTTAATAATTAAAATATAACTAAAAGAATTATAAAAATTAGTTTTTGGATTTCTCTGTGATCAGAGGAATTTTTTAAAAATAAAATGGTAATTAAAATAAAAACTTCATTTTTATCCTTTTTTTAATATTTAAATAGTTAAAAAATGATTCAAATCAAAAAAAATAATAAAATTCATGGAAATATTATATTTTTTTCTAAGCACTTTTTTATTTAATATTTAAAAAATTACAAAAAATGAAAAAAAAAATCACAAAAAAAAATAAAATTCATGAAAATGTTCTAAATTGTTTCCTAAGCACTTAGGAATAACTGGAATATTTTTCATAATTTTCTATGTGAAGATATTGAATTTTGAAGCTTAAAATAATTTTTAAAAGCTAAAAATGGATTTTCACTAAAATAATTCTAATAATTCAAAAAAAAATCAAAAAAATGTGAAATTTATTTCTCTGGTTTCCTTGTCCTAAAAAATATTTAATAAAATCATAAAACTTAATTTTTCATAATTAAAATATTTTATAGTTAATAAATGCTCCAAAAATTAAAATAATTCCAGTAATTCAAATAAAACTTAATAAATCATGAAACTTGGCCCCAATAGTTCTCCGGTCTACATCTACATCTAAAAAAAATTCAAGTGATTAGCCTTTGCCTTGTCCAATTTATGGATTTTTATTTTTTAAATTCTATTTTTGCATATAAATAAATATATAAATTAAATTAAATTTTGAATCACATTCTCTCCTCTGTGAGTGAGGTGGGATAAAAATTGTAAAGTCATTTGAATTAAATTTGACAAATTATGAGGTGATAGAGCCTTACGGGCAAAAGTGTAATCTTGGAAATTTAGCCTTAATTAACATTTAGGCTTAATTCAAGAAAGGGGAATGGGTAACCTCTGATCCTAATCAACATATTTGGATGATTGAAATACAAGGGGATTAATTGGTAGAAACCAATCTCATTATTATTAATTAAAGGATAAATTTGTAATTTCCTCAAACAGAAGTCTAACCAAATTAAATGATCCTAGACTTAGGGGTATGGTTTTGGGTGTTAATAACTCACTAATTTAATACCCCTATCGTATACCCCCTATTTAATGATTCAAAAAGACTTTTAAAAATTTTGATAATGAGTCATCGTCACATAAAAATTGAATCTCCTTCAAAATATAACTAAAGCATCTATCAAAAGTCTAAAGGGCTTAGTAGTGACCTAAAGCATCTATCAAAAGTCTAAATCTCCTTCAAAACTAACCCTTAATTTTCCGCTTTATATAATATGCTCTCACATTCATTTTTGAGTTTCAGGTGGTGGAATGAGAAGACTCGCCAGATACGCTTTTTATAGTTTATAGTGCCATATTTATTGTACTTTCATACTATACTTTTTATGCATACAAAACTTGCATGCTAAACAACAATGTCACCCTGCATGAAAACCAAAACTGTTGGGATAACAACAAATACAAAACCCAAAACCAAAACCAAAATTAAAATCAACCAAGATAAAAATCACCTCCACAACAGTCAAAATATAAAACAACTTAAAATTTAATCACAAACATCACAAAAACTACAATTACAACTAAATTAAGATGTCTTTATTGGATGATCGAGAATCCCTCGGAGGAGGTAACCTACGGTTGCTAACCAGGCTTCCCACGATCTAAATGAAATTATGGAACTCATTAAGTTGAGTTTAGTAAATTCATTTAGACTAAGTGAATCCAATAGAAAATAGTAGTGCTGGAACGAGGGAACTGTAGGATCCTAACCAGTGTCGCTCTAATAAAATTTAATATGCCTCATAAAATTTAAAGAATATCAACCATAGAGCCATTTGATTTGACATCATAACTTGACACCTTAGAAAACTTGAACTCGCCACGACAATGTCACGGCAAGGAGCATAGAACTAGCATAGTGGGCAACACAGTCATCTTCTACAACAAAACATGTCTTCCCCAGCTAAAAGAATTCCTTCCTTAGAGTTAAACAGCTAAGCCATAGGACTTCGAGGTTATTTGCTTATTATATTTAGGCTTTTGTATAGCCCTGATATACAATATAAGCCCTAAATCATCTTAGGATTTCGAAGTTGTCGTTTGTCACGACCTAAATTCTCACATCTTCCACGTTATTTGTGTGATCATTTCACGTAAATGTAAGCCCTAAATTAATAAAAAGTGGCAGGATCAGAGCTTTAAATAATTTCTCCTCAAAACTAAAGCCAAACAAGAGGATAGACTAGGAAGCCACCAACCACCAAGGTTCTCTTTCGGATCTATGACATCCCTTAGTTCTTCCTCCTTTTGATTTCAAAACAAAATATTCCAAATTTAGGTCAATCCCATTTCACACTTCTTTGTTCGATCTTATTGAAAAGTCCTATCCTTGAAGATAATATTTCCTGATTTTTATCGAGAGTTTTCTTAAGTGACTTCGGTCATTTAAGATGTAATTAACTATAAAGGCATGCCCTTATAGGAAGCTCGTCCGAACCTAACCTAATATAAACCCTATTTAATTCTTTATATTAAATAGGGGAACTTTTTGACAAATAAATGGTTTTGCATACCAAACATATGTCATATATTTTTCAGTTTATTTGATCGAGCCTATTCTTCAAGTCTTGTGTTTATCCATAATGATAGATACTGGGTTTGAGATATATCGCGCTTTCATTTAAACTGTGAAAAATATAAGGTCAGTTTTAAGCAACTCCTCCATCCAAAAATAGTGTTGACACCACCACAGCCCACAACAGCGCCATTACAAACTAGAGTCATCAACCAAACCCAATACTAACCACACCATAACCACATAACCATAACACATCCACCTACACCACAACACAAACCAGAGCCATCACACAAATCAAATATCCCCACCCAAACCTACAACCTACTACCACCACCCCAACCCCCAACTACCACACAACCACACAACACACATCACATTCCAGAGCCGCCACACAACCACAACACCCTGATACACCAAAATAATATACTATTTTAGGACCATATTTTATGCTGATTTTTTGTGATATTGCACTTTAAAGAAGGGTATTTTCATGTTTTTGTTGCAGACATATCATTTTTAGGTATTCGGAGCAAAAATTGCAAAAATGATAAAATTTGGAGCCAAAACAACAAATTTTGGAGTTCTGGATCATGATGCATCGTTTGAGAGAGGCTTGACACATGATGCACCAAAACTATTGCATGATGCACCAGATATAAATTTTGTGGATTAAGGTGGCTCGAGACAAATTGTGCACAAATTTTTAAAGGGACACTTGTTCTACACACCTGTTGAAGTAAATTGGTGCATCTAGACACTTTTGAAGGTTCTTTTATGAAAGGATATGTTTCTAGGATCAAATGACACATCTTTTGAATTCAAAAGAGTTGTTGAAGTAAATTGGTGCATCTAGACACTTTTGAAGGTTCTTTTATGAAAGGATATGTTTCTAGGATCAAATGACACATCTTTTGAATTCAAAAGAGTTAACTTTTGGAGAGAATTTTGGAGGAAATTTTGAATTCCTTTTGAAAGCAGACAGCTCAAAATAAAAGATGTAGATTTCAAGGAGTTAAAGGGGAACCAAACACACAAGAAAGTGTGGGTGGCATGAAAGGCATGGAGAGAAGAAGAGGAGATTTTCTTCTAGGGTTGTAAAAGGAGAGGGAAGGTGAGAGATTTCTTCTTCATTACACTTCTAAGAGAGAATTGAGAGTGCTTCTTAAGAGAGAATGGCTTGGAGGGAACTTCTAGGGATATTGTTGGGAAAGATTGTGAGATAAGTTGAGCTTTTATTTTTTTTGTTTTGTAAACTTATTTTTATATATGAAATCCATGTTTTGTCATATCCTTCTCATGAATTCTGAGAAGTTTTCATTATCCTTCTTTTTACTTTGAGATATGATTTTGTGAAGAATTGATTTTATTTTCTATGGTTTTAAATGTTAATACTTTGTGATGATTTGAACTTTGATCTTCCTTTACTTTTTGATCTGGCCAATTAAAATGTTAAAACATGTTGATAAATATATGTTTTTAATAGGGCTATGATTTCTACAACAGGGGGAGAATCACATTTGATTTCATGGGAGAGTATGTCATCAATGGAATTGAGTGAAAATAAATGGGAAAAGTACTTTGTTCGATGCGGAATTAGAAATTTTAAGGTGACAAATTAAAATCCCCAATTTGGTCCAGTTGATTGGAGACTAATGAGAGATTGTTAGCCCTCAAGGGAGGGAGTAGTGGGAGCTCTTGAGTGGCAGCCGATATCCTCCGAGTCTAACTACAAAATCAGAGACAAAAATTTTGATTAGTCAATGTTCTTTGTAAAACTTTAAAGAGGGTAAGAAATAGGATTGCTCCTATTTGATAGAAAATAGATTTTATATTTACTTTCAAAATAATTTTATTTTCTTCACAATCCATATACTGATTGTAAAGGGGAAGGATGCTTTCTTAAATTTGAATCTTCTATCAACAAAAACTTAGTTTGGTTTTTGTAATTTTACTTTTGAAAGTTTAGTTTCTAGATAGTTAACTCTATCTTTCAGCTGCATTTTATATAACATTGACATTAGAAGCTAATATTCAAACTTCACACTTTAATTTTTATTTTGTGTTCTTAGATTATAAAATAATTTTTAGAATTTACTTATAGGTTTTTCCAACTTCCTCATGGGATCGATATCTAAGACTCCATTAAAGCTCTTTATCATTTGAGTGATACGTATACTTGCGCTGATTTTTAAGGGGATTTGGCAATTTAAAAAGAGTTTTAAAGTTAAACTATTTTCATAAAAGGTATTTTTGTTGGGATTATATTGCAAACTTATTGTTATATATGACATGTGTATTTTGTAGTATTGAAAGATATTTGTAAAATTTGCACACTAAATCTACCTGCATCTAGTTTTTGGTGCCATTGTCGGGGAAGTAACGAAAAATATTAGTAAGTTATTTTTTTTATTATGAAAACAAAATAAAAAAAGGGAGTGTTTGTAGTTTAATTTTGAACATTTTCTTATGTAAGTGTGTTTTCTTATTTTTAATTACTTGCTTTGTTTATTTATGTGTAGTGTAAGATCTAAAAAATTAGTAACTTATGATTCTGAATTAGAGAGAACTATTAGAGAAATTCAAAAATAACAAATAGAAATTGATCATTTTAGCAAAATGGCTTGCAATTTCAGTTATCCTTTAAGAGACCTTAAAGAGATTATGTTAGTCCTACAGCAGATGAAATTCATTTGAGCATACAAAACCCTGCAGTAACTGCAAATTCAATTGAGCTTAAACTTGTTATTATCCAAATGGTTCAAAAGAATCAGTTTGGAGGAATACTAACTGAAGTTTCTAATTTACGCCTTGCTATTTTTTTAGAATTGTGTGCTACATTTCAATATGATGGAGTGTTGAATGATGCTGTCAGGCTTAGACTTTTACTTTTTCACTAAGGAATAAAGCTAAGATGTGGTTAAAGTTGTTAACACCTGGATCTATTAGAACATGGTGAGATTTGTCACAAAAATTTTTATCAAAATATTTCCCACCTTCAAAAATTGCTAAGCTTAGAAATGATATCACATCTTTTTGTCAGTTTCAAAGGGAATCAATTTTTGAAGCCTAGGAAAGATTCAAAGATCTCCTCAAAAAGTATTCACACCATGTGTTGCCAGATTGGTTAATAATTCAAGCTTTTTATAATGGGTTGGTTGGATCTCCTAGATCGATAATTGACGCTGCTACTGGTGGATCATTAATGTCAAAACCATTAGATGAAGCATATTCATTAATTGAAGAGATGACTACTAAGAATTTTCATTGACCCTCTGAAAGGGTAAACCCAAAAAGAGTTGTTATTATTCATTATTCTGATGCAATATCTACGTTAGCTGCCCAAATAGCTGCTATATCGAAGAAGATAGATCAATATGGAATGAATTATTCTCAGACAGCACATGTTCTTGAGGAAAACTCATTATGATAAATGATAGAATTTGAATCTTCTTATGATACTTTAATAATGAGAATTTAAATGCAATAAAGAATCATTCTAGTAATCCTTATATCAATTAATATAATCCTGGTTAAAAGAATTATCCAAACTTTAGTTAGAGTAAGAATAATTCTAATACTACAAATCTATAATGGGGAAACAATACTGTGAACCCATTGAGTAAAGAGAAAAAGATATCAATGAAAGAATTGATATTACAAATAGGAAGTTAATTACAAAGTCAAGGAGCTGCAAATAGAAACATGGAAATCAATTGGGATGTATTGCTACCACACGTAGCAATAGACCTCCAGAAACATTGCCTAGCAATGTCAAAGTAAATCCTAAAGATCAGAAAAAAGAGCAAATTAAGGCTATTCAATTAAGAAGTGGAAAAGAATTAGAAAACATTTAAAAAATAGAGTTCAACAAGAAGTTGAAATTGAAAAAGATGAGGTGGAAAATGAAGAATCTAGTGAAGATTTTCAATTTAAGATAGAACGACCTATTAAACCCATGAAAATCTCTGTAGAAAGATCACCACCACCATTTCCTCAAAGATTGAAGTAGAAAAATAGAGACAACCAATTTTCTAAAATTTTGAAAATTTTTAGGAAATTAATGATAAACATTCCATTTGTTGAAGCTTTGGAACAAATGACAAGCTATGTGAAGTTCATGAAGTATATACTTAATAAGAGAAGAAAGTTTGTAGATAATGAGACTATTGCAATTAGTGAAGAGTCTAGTGTTATAATTCAGAAAAAGCTTCCTAAAAAACTTAAAGATCCCGAAATTCTTAAAATTCTTTATGCTATTGGAAAATGATTTTATGTAAAAGCTTTATGTGATTTAGGAGTCAGTATTAATCTTATGTCGTTATCAATTTCGAAAGGTTGGGCTTACGAGATATTTCACCTACTACTATAACTCTTCAGTTAGCTGATCATTTGATTACCTAGCCTAAATGAGTTATAGAAGATGTCTTAATAAAGGTTGATATATTTTTCTTTCCTGTGGACTTTATTGTATAAGATATGGAGGAAGATAAATAAATTCCTATCATTTTAAGAAGACCATTCCTAGCTGTTTCTGAATTTTTTGTATGTAAGGATTTATTAAGTTGACACCACTATAATGCCAAAAAATTTGATCCTTATATGAAAAGTAAGTTGTGCAATATATATATATAAATTATAAACAATGAATAATGGGATTTTATGCAAGTATATGTATCGTTATCAAGTAATAATGGACTTTCTATTTAAGCCCCAAATATCGATCCTACGGGGAAAGTGTAAGTTAGCAATCATAAATTTTAATAGGAAATTTATAGAAAATCAAACTAAATCACTGTCACTAATTTCAAATGTTGAGATTTTAACCAAACTAAATTACTTAACTATTAGCAAAAATGGAAATGCAACTTTTAAATGTTAAACACTAATCTAAGTTCTATGTTTAGGTAATAAAGATTTCTTATGTGAAAAAAAATTCTTCCCACTACAATGAAATTCTGGTGAAATGAGATGAGATAAATGTTTTTAATATGGATTGTGCCAAATATGAGCAAATTTAATTCTCTACCCTGATACATTGCATAGAAAATTATTGGCTAATCTTATGTTTAGTCCATAAATCTGTGGCTAGGCTAGGAGAATACCGTCTCCCACTCCAGAGCTCCCACTTCCCTTCACCTAAAGGCTAAATTTCGCTTTAGTTTTTAAACACTAAGACCAAATTGGGAATTTTAGTCTATCACCCTAAAGATTCTCCAATTTCACTTCCAACAAAGAATATTTCCCTATTTATTTGCACTTAATTTCATGAATGAATTTCTC
>NW_018219894.1:169616-176185 GCF_001263595.1 Phalaenopsis equestris
GAAAAATCATAACAATTTATTTTATATTTTAATTATGGCACATTCATTTTATCTCTTCATTTCACCATATCTCAGAGTAGGGGGAAAGATAGAGGGAACTACTGAGACTTCATGAGAAAGATAATACAAAACACAAATTTTATATACAAAATAAAGTTCATATGACACTAAATAAACAAACAAACTTATCTGGAACTCTTTTTCAAAGCAAATCCTTTGTAGCCTTTCCTTAGAAATCTCTCACTTTTCTCCTTCCCCAAAACTCTTACAAAAAGTTTCACACTAAATATCACCACAAAAACTCTTAAATATGAAAGCAAAATCACTAATTGACTCCAATATGGTAGTGGAATGGAATGATGTTATGGTAGTGGAATAGAATGATGTGGAGCGAAAAATGAATGTAGAGGAGTGAAAAACATAGGGAAGCCCATTTTCTGATGAAATTCGGCCTCACATAGAGCCCAAGGTCAGTTCTCCGAGAGGTGCCTCCAAAAATGCTTCAAAAAATCATCCAAATACATCAAACCTTCTAGAAATAAGATCTGCACCACCTTTGGCGTCATTGACACTGGTCTGACGCTGTCGGTGCTAAGTAAAAATCTTCAGCGTTAAATTGTTCTGCACCATCGGCGCTGACCTCAGCGCTGTCGGTGCTAAGCATTTCTTCGAAAACTTAAGTTTGATAATAAATTTCATCCTTCTTGCTTTAAGCCCTGAAAATCAACAACCTATAAGAAAACATCAAAATACCTTCAATTAAAGTGCAATCTGACCAAAAATGAGTATAAAATATGGATCAAAAAATGTATATATTTTCGGTATATCAAAATCCCCAAACTTACATGTTACTTGTCCTCAAGTAAATTCTCTACTACATAAAAAATATGACTTATGGTAAAGAATTTAAATTTTAGACTTTCATATTTTAGTTTTCTAAATATAATAGTTTTAACTTAAGAAAAATTCAAACAACTCCAGTTAATATTAAAGATATGAGGATATTCAATAATTAAGTCTAAGGTTTCTTATCCTCTATTTCTTTAAACAAAAATTGCAATTTGTTATATTAAAGTCACTTAGGAAATTCATATGAAAAAGAACTTCATAAAACTTTATTAATAATTAAGTTAAATACAAATAAAAAATTTAAAAAATGTGTCCAAGTATTTTTCCTTAAGTTGATTCAAGTGAAACCAATTTTTAATTAGGCATCTCCTCACATCTTTTCTTTACTCACATCTTTTCTTTTTCTTTTTTTTTTCTTTTCTTTTTTTTTCTTTTTCTTTTTTTTTCTGAGGATTATTATATCTGGATAACCTTTAATGATTTTGAGCATCACTATCCTCTTCTTAAAGTTAAGAACTTTTTACATTTCTTTACTTAACAAATTTATATTAACTTAAATATTTCATAAAGTTTAATTCTTTTCTTTTTACATGAACCTCTTTAAGATTTTTAATACTTGAAAAATACAAAATTCTTCTACTAAAAATAGAAAAATATAGTCTTATTCTCTTTTACCAAATATCTTAGCCCCTAGAATTAACCTTTATTATTCAAATTTTTTACTAAAATTTACTACATATTTAGAAACATAAATATAGTTATCCAAAGTTAACTCATAATACCAAAGGTCATGTTAAATTTAAAATTTTAAAAATATAGTTAAATGGAGATAAATAAAATTATGTTCTTTTCTAATAATGATATTTCTTCTCCCTCCCAAACTTAAATTTTTTAAAAGATTTTTACATGAAGAACTTTAAAAATGAAGGGTAAAACAAAGAATTAAATACATAAAAAAATTCATAACAGTTGGAGATTCTGATTTTTGAACATAAATTTTGAAATGCTGCAAGTGCTAATATGAAAACTACTAGGCTAAAACATTAAATTGCACATAATACATATAAAATTTGTTGAGAAAGAGCTAATCACAATACATAACAAAGTGCTGCAAATAACAACAAAACTAAACTAAATTCTAAAAATGAAAACAATTTTCCACATTACAGTTTAACATAACATAACAAACAAAGTCTCAACAACATCACAACACAAACAATACAATCACACAGTAAAAACATAAACAAACAAACAAAATAGATCACCAGTCATTATCTTCCTCATCATCAACATCTAAATTTTGTTGCTGATATGGAGTATAAGCAGGGTGAATAAGGAACTGAACTGTATGGTCACCCCTCAGATATCTCACTAAAGCATCATCATAAGAAGCATCATATTTAAATTTCAGGTGAATCAGATCATCAGTGTGAGCATTTCTGGCCTCCATATTTTGCAACCTCTGATCCATCCTCAAAATATCTCCCTGTTGAATCATCATCTGGTCCAACAACTCCCTATTGCTGGGGTCACTTGAAGTAGGCTCACTAGGGGTTCTAGAAGTAGAAGGAATATCCCTGGTCTGTCTTCCAGATATGCAATCAACATGGGACTCATAAGTCTTGATGTTGGCAGGCCCAATAGGTCTCTGAGGCTCACTCCTCTCCTCATCAAATCTGAAATCAACTCCTGCACGCTCACAAAATGTGTAAATCAGAGCGAGGAGCGCCAATCCACCAGTGGTCTCTCCCAGAGCAATAGATCGAGTGTTCATATAAATGATAGAGCCTACATTTATATCCATCACTTGCTGAATACAATAGTTCAGGATGGCTCTATCCTTGGTCACTTCACTGTGATTTGTTGGAATCATCCTCCAAGGAATAAAATTTTGTCAGGCTTTAGATACTACATTTAACATAGAAAGGGGAAGATAAACTTTAACTCCAATTTCTTTTTCCAAGCCCCTTTTTCACTTGTCAGAAAAAAAATAACTTCATCTAAAGCCTGATCTGTAGCAAAACAAGAATGATACTGGCATCTATAGACATCTTCTAACTGATAAAACTCATTAATTTTTCTTGGAGTAAACTCCACCCTTTTTCCTCAAACAAAAACAAAATCATCAGAAGCATCAGGAAGATTGGCATAAATTTCCATTACAATCCAAGCTATTGCATCGGCAATAAAATAATATAAGTTTTCTCATTGCCGAGTGATAATCAATCATTCAACTTCTCTTCCTGGATTTTTAAAACCTCTGAATTACTTTTTTATTTTCTTGCAAACTATGAAATCGAGCACTAGCTCTAAAGCTAACAAATCTCTAGTCATCATATTCTACTTTTCGTTTGCTCGATCTAGGTGCCATATGAAATCTAGAAAATTTTGAAAAATCTTAGAATAAATCCAATAAATTCTGAAAATCAAAATGTAAACTACTTAAAACTTAAATCCACTAAGTAAGAGTTCTTCACCAAAGCATTTTCTCGAAATTTCTCAAAAAAATTTCAAAATTTTGGATCTAGTTAATGTGAGAAAAATCTTTGGTGAAAACCAAAATTTTTTTACTTTAAAGTGTAGCTCTTACCTAGAGAAGATGAAATCCAAAGTTTCTTTGCCTCAAAACTCCAGATCGCCTCAAATCCGCCCAAAATCAAGCCCTACGTGCAAAACAAAGGTTTAAGAAGACTTAAATGGCTAAAAATAGAGGTTTGCGGTGAAAATCGTGAATTAAAGGGCTAATTCGATGCTCTTGGGTAGAGGGCACCGTCGACGCCAATGCCAGCGTTGTCAGTGCTGAAGGCCCGAAATTCACTATTTTGATTTTTCAAATTTTCAATTTTCCTTTCAATTTTCTCCAAAGTTTTTAGTATTTTTAAACACAAATTTTATTCTAAATTCATAAATACGCATTTCACAAACAATCGTTTTCACAAACAATAAAAAATTATCTTTTATATATGAAAATACACATTTTACAAACACATTTCACAAATTCATACATATTAAACAAACTAATAATAAATCATTATCGAAATCAAGCCACAACACTAAATGCTGAAACAAAACTGTACACATAATCAAAGTGCAGAATTCTAAAGCAAAAACAAAATAAGTCAAACCTAACCAAATCCATACAATTACACTAAACACATAAACATTTTTAAGCAAGTAAAGAGTTCACAATAGAGAATTTAAAGTCTTCAATTATTACGCCTTATCTTCAGTGCTTTCATCTCCTCTAATATATCCCATAGATTGGTAATGAACAAATAGGTTGTAGAAGGATCGGTACGGGAAATGATCTGTTGAACTTTCTTCAATCCACCCCTTTTCCTTAAACATCCGAACTAATCCTTCTTCAATAGTTCCAGTGTGATCAAAATTTTCTTTTATTCTCCAATCTAGGTGATCAAACGGTACTTTAGACCTCCTACTGCATTCATAATACTCTGAAGTTCTCTTTTAATTTTTTTCAAATTCTTCTCTAAAGCTAGCAAACTTCCAACTGATGGTGGCATTAATGGAGATGAAGTATGTGAAGAATGATCTATAATAGCATTTAATGCTTCATTTCCATTACCAACGAAATGATCATCAATAAGAATCATAGGCTCCCATGGTAGTAAAACTTTTTCCCAATTTTCATATGGCACTTGGGATTGACTGCAAATCAGAAAACTTTTTTGAAGGATGCCCAAGTCCATAAATTGGCCATTCATAATGATTCCTGACCAAAGAAAAATATGTTGAGATTTTCATACCTATTTTATACTATTTTTTATGATATTGAACTTTAAAGAAAGGTTTTTTTGATGTTTTGTTGCAGGAATGATGAATTAGGGTCATTGGAGCAAAAAGATGTAAAAAGGAGTGAATTTAGAGCAAAAAGGACTAAAATGTGAAGATTTGAACTAGGGCGCATTTGAACTAGGGCGCCGGCGGCGAGACCAACGGTGCGAACGATGAGAATTTTTTGAGACTCCAGATTTAAGAATTTAGAAGGCCCGCTGACCGCACCCTCGAGGCCGCCGACGGTGAGATCGACAGTTATGTCCAACAATGCTTTGGATGAGGACGAATTTTGGAGGGGTGCTTAGGCAACTCTTGAGAAAACTCATCCACAACTTTAAAAGAAGATTTTGGCTGAAAATTGGAGATGTCCTGGATGTTAGAGAGGTTCCAGTAGTGTGTAGAGAGTTCAATAAAGAGTCTAATTGTGAGGAATTCTTCGAGAGATTGTAAGAGTGGAGGGAAAGTGAGAGATTACTTCCTCCTTGCCGCTTCAAAGTGGAATTTTGTATACTGTAAGGAAAGGAAGAGATTCATAGGAACTTCTAGGAGTTTGCTTAAGGAGAAATTAGAGATAAGTTTTATTTACTTGTTGTAGTTTGTATGACTTTGCTTTTATATATGAATTCCAAGTTTTGTTGTGTTTTTCTCATGAGTTCGGAGTAGTTTTCTCTAACTTTCTCCTTATCTTGAGATTTATGAAATGGTGATTTAAATTGGTTGAGCCATGAAAATTTTAAAGAAATTGTGATAATCTTTTCACTTCAATCTTAATTTACTTTCAATCTGGCCAATTGATTTATTAAAATATGTTGAGCTTTACAACCAAAGTGAAGATTACATCCAAGATTTAGGGAGTTCAAAGCCCTTGGAAGTTGGGTGGAAATAAATAGGGAAATCAGTCGTAGAATTGGAAATTTTAGAGTGACAGACTATAATCTTCAATTCGATCCTATCATTTGGGTGCTGAAGTGTAGATGTTAGCTCTCAGGTAAGGGGAACGTGGGAGCTCTGAAGTGAGAGCCGGTATCCTCCCAGCCTGGCCACAGATTCAATAAATAAGCATAGGATTAATCAATGTTCTTTATGCCTGGACTAAAGGGTAATGAATAAGTATGCTCCTATTTGGCACAATGCACTTTGAACTGATTCACTTTATCCATTCACTCTAATTTCTTGACAAGGAGAATGATGCTTTCCTATATATTGAATATCACATTAAAAACCTTATTAGTATAATTAGTTATTTAACAGTTATTAAAATTACATATTTATTTCAATTGCCTATTAGTGACAGATAAGTAATTTGAATTCCATTATTGTGATTAAATATTACTTTTCTAAAATCTTAGTTCGTAGTTCTAATATTACTCAGTGTGGGATCGATATCTAGGACTCCATTAGAGCCCTATATTACTTGAGAGATACATATAGCAGCAGTATGTTACTATAGTTACTGTGGACTCCATTGCTTATTAGTGATAGATAATATAGGACTCCATTAGAGCCCTATATTACTCGATGTATAGTTACGTTGATAAGTGTGACTTTACCATTATTGAATATTTTATATATACATCTTTATCAAATCTATAACTGTTATTAAGTTTTTGGCGCCGTTGCTGAGGAATTAAATCTTTTAGCAGTAGTATTAAATACTTGTATTTTTAAGCATATATAAAGTCGCTGTCATGTTTTTTTTGGAGTTATGCGAAAGAACTAATTTAGTTCTAAATTGGGAGAAATGTCAATTTATGATTGCAGGAGGAATGTGTTAGGGCATAAAATTTCGGAAGAAGGTATGGAAGCAGACCTTGCCGAAATTCAAGTTATAGCTAAAATAACACCTCCTACTAATGTAAGAGAAGTTAGGATTTTTCTTGGACATGTTGGCTTTTACAGGCGTTTTATTAAAGATTTCTCCA
>NW_018219894.1:176304-176852 GCF_001263595.1 Phalaenopsis equestris
TGCTATTGGAGCTGTTCTTGGATAAAGGTATGAAAAGATTTTTAAAGTTATATACTACGCTAGTAAAACTCTTAATGATGCTCAAATTAACATATACTGGTACTGAAAAAGAGTAACTGGCCATTGTGTATGCTTTAGACAAATTTAGATCTTATTTAATTGGGACTAAATTTGTTGTCCACACTGATCACTCTGTTAATAAGTATCTGGTGCAAAAGAAGGATGTCAAACCAAGGTTAATTCAATGGATCCTTTTGATGTAAGAATTTGATCTTGTGGTTATTTATAGAAAGGAAACTGATAATCAAATTTTTGATCATTTGTCAACAACTTTATAATATTAATGAGTGGAAAATATCATGGTATGTTGTATTGTTAACTATTGTAAGTGATATTTTGCCACCTATATTGATATTGCAACAACAAAGAAAATTCATTCATGATGCGAAAGCATGTTTTTAGGATGAACCTTATTTAAATAAACAATATAAGGATCTTATTATGAGAAGATGTGTACCTTATAAAGAAACTGAGCTAATCATTCAGAA
>NW_018219894.1:181395-187698 GCF_001263595.1 Phalaenopsis equestris
GTGTATGCTTTAGACAAATTTAGATCTTATTTAATTGGGACTAAATGTGTTGTCCACACTGATCACTCTGTTAATAAGTATCTGGTGCAAAAGAAGGATGTCAAACCAAGGTTAATTCAATGGATCCTTTTGATGTAAGAATTTGATCTTGTGGTTATTTATAGAAAGGAAACTGATAATCAAATTTTTGATCATTTGTCAACAACTTTATAATATTAATGAGTGGAAAATATCATGGTATGTTGTATTGTTAACTATTGTAAGTGATATTTTGCCACCTATATTGATATTGCAACAACAAAGAAAATTCATTCATGATGCGAAAGCATGTTTTTAGGATGAACCTTATTTAAATAAACAATATAAGGATCTTATTATGAGAAGATGTGTACCTTATAAAGAAACTGAGCTAATCATTCAGAAATGTCACGATTCTGAATTTAGAGGACATTTTGGGATTGATAAAACTGCTTATAAAAATTTAACAAGCTGCATTTTATTGGCCAATCATCTTTAGAGATGTTTTTCTTTAAAGTTGTTTATAGATACATAAAAACTTGTGATCGATGTCAACGAGTAGGCAATATCTAGAAGAAATGAAATGCCTATGAATTTCACGTTAGAAGTTGAGATCTTTGATGTTTGGGGATTAGATTTCATGGGACCATTTATTCCTTCATTTAGGAACTTATATATAGTAATTGTAGTAAACTACATTTTAAAGTGGATTGAAGCACAAGCCTTACCTCGTTAAGCTTTACCTTGTTGTGATGCTAAAAGTGTTTGAAGATTTTTAATGGGAAAAATTTTCACTAGATACGGAATGTCTAGAATGATTATCACTGACGAAGGATCCCATTTCAAGAATAAATACATTTAGAGATTGACAAAAAAGTTTAATATTATTCATAGAACCTCTACTGCCTATCACGCTCAAGCAAGTGGGTTAGCTGAAGTTTTTAATAGAGAGATTAAACAAATACTTGAAAAGACTGTAAACCCTAGTAGAGTAAATTGGTCCATTAGACTGGATACCGTATTATGGGCTTATAGGACTGCTTATAAAACTCCTATTGGAATGACTCTTTATAGGTTGATTTTTGGAAAAACTTGTCACTTACCAGTAGAATTGGAGCATAAAGCATATTAGGCGATTAAAGAATTCAATTATAATTTGAAAGTTGCTAGTAAGAAGAGATTATTATAATTGAATGAATTGGAAGAATTAAGAAATGAATCTTATGATAACAATAAAATTTATAAGGAGAAACTAAAGTTATGGCATGATCAAAGGTTTAACCAGAAGAACTTTGAACGAGGACAAAAAGTTTTGCTTTACAATACAAGGCTGAAGTTATTCCCTGGGAAATTGAAGTCTCGTTGGTTAGGACCCTTTACTGTGACTCAAGTTTATATTTTTGGAGCTAATGAAATTGAAGATCAGAAGATAGGAAAAATAAATTTAAAGTAAATATAAATTTAAAGTAAATGGACACAGATTAAAACCATATTTTGAGGAAAAAAGACAAAATTTTAAAGAGGGTTTAATGATCAGTCAACCTGAATAATACCTGAATAGGTCGGCCTGACTACGTTAAACCAAGCGCTTTATGAAAGGAAACCCATAATTATCTTTATTTTTATTACTATCATAGTATATTTTATTTGAAATTTTTGTTAGTTTGTGGTAGTAATGAACTCTACTACTCTTATTTACCCTTGAATCTTCATAAAAATTAGATCCATAGAGAAAAATTAGAACGCATTCGGACCAGAGCGAAACTATGCAATTTTTGCCTTAGGCGCCGACGGCGCCATTGACGCCACCGATGGCACCGATGGCGGGTTTTTCCAGAGAGTCCAAGCAATTAAATACTAAAGGCTCACTGACAGCACCATCAACACCACCGACGGCAAGACCGGCGGGATGACAGTTTCTGGAGTTTGAATGGGCAGTTTTTGGTGGTTTTGGGCAGGAGTTACCCCTTTAAACTCTTAAATTCGATTCCTAAGTTCATATTTACCCCAAAAACAAAGTGAAACTCCACTAGCTCAAAAACAAAGTGAAACTCCACCAAATTGATTCCTATGGCGTCCAATTCCCCTAAAAACCATAGAATGCGAGTGTTCAACCGGAGAAAGTTCATTAGTGGGGAAGCGCAGCGAATCTTCAACAACAAGGTATTGGCGAAGAAAAGATTAATCAAAGAATGAGGATTTGTAAATCGAGAATTGAATAATCCATCGATGGAAATTGAAGAAAAGATTGTGTGGCAAAGATGGGAAGTGTTGTGCAACACTACCGTCGTCGTGGTTGTTCCTGTGGTGAAGAAATTTAATGCTAATTTGCATGGAATAAACCAGGGAGTCGTCTATGCGCGAGGTAGATGGGTAAATTTTACTCCTGTAAGGATCAATGAATTATATATGATTGAGAACATTCTTATTTGCCATTATTCCAACTTTGTCTGGACAAGAAACTAGGTGAATGAGATTTACCAATATTTAACGGATGAAGCTGAAGACTGGGAAATGAGAGAAAACGGGTATGTTAGTTTTTTTGTGACACTTCTAAATCCCATTTCAAAACACTGGCACTTCTTCATTTCTGCAAAACTGTTATCGATGATGAGGATCAGTAAAGTTTCTAGGAAAGTTTTATTCTAAATTGCTGCATCCAAATGGGACTGTCGATCGATATTAGATCTATAATTGTGAAATCTGTTTCGGGCCTGATCGTTCATTGATCAACTTATGGGCTTGGAAACCCGTCCAAAATTTTCTTACTTTGCAGTCAGTTCCAAGTGTTCTAGGAAAATTGGGAAAAGGTACTTTTACTTTGGAAGCCTTTGGACTCGACTGAGAGATTCTCAGCTTATGAAGATGAAAATGATATGACTTTTATGGTAGATAAATCGTCTCAGAATTCACTGCCTATTCAATTTTTAGTTCCAAACAAGACTCTGGTGATCCTGTGCAGAATCAAGAAATTGGAGAAGGAGGTACAAAATGTTATGAATGCAATTAATAATATCGTTGATTTCTTCGATCATCTTGACTACAGGATGAAAGAACAATTTTCTCACTCTGAACATATAGAAGACAGTTTGATACGACTGATGAGGATGATGAAATTGATAGGAGAAGATTCTACTAAATAATTTCCATACCAACCCATCTGTAACCTCTTCGTTCATGTGCAATCAATGCGTGACCTCAGAGGAGAATCTAGCACTAAATCTGATGAATAGTATATTTACATTGCTACCTGTCTGTCTATGTATGTAATTTGATTTGAACTTTGCATTGGCTTTGCTTTTGAATATTGCTTTTAGATCTCTGTATAGTTGAGACTGAGCATAGGATGTTTTGTTTCAGTGTTTTGAGTGTTGTGGCTTGGATTGCGACGGACGCTGAATTGATGTGTTAAGGTTGAGAAAATACCGAACTTAGGTGTGTTGTGTAACGTATATTGTAACCCTTAGAATTTATATATAATTGCGATGTTTTGTGTTGTGAAAGTTTATTTGGGATAAGTACATCATTGAATCACTTAAAATTATGTCTATAATAATTGAACGGATATCGTTGAGGCTTGAAATTGATCGAAGGTGCAAAAATCCAGAAATTGAATGAAATCAGTAGAGCCCGCCGACAGCGGACTTTTCCCGAGACTTAGGATATAATTTTAATAGAGTACACCGACAACACCAAAGATCCCACCGACAGTGAGATCCCAAAAAAATAGCTTTAACTGTGATTTTGACTAGATAACCACCACTATTCATCATCCCCTTCCTCTGAAAAATGTGATTTTTGACTTAAGGCTTGAGAGATTTTGGATTTGAGGTGATTTCAAGGAATTTAGATACCGGATTTGATCATCTTGTGGTAAGAGCTTCACTCCAAACTAAAAATATTTGATTTTCACCATGAATTTCTTCGACAATGAGGAGATCCAAAAATTTTGGGAATGTGAAGAAAATATTGGGAAGAAATTCATGGAACTTATTTTTGAACCCTAAGAATCCATCTTGGAAGCCATTATTTGCATATTTGAAGTATATTTTATAAATTTTCTATAATTTTGATTAGATTGAAATGGCTCCATGACAAAATAGGCCACTTGTGTTTGAAAAGTCTCGCTTCGTAAATGCGAAGGCTCAATCAAGGTTTACTTTAGTGTTTGAAGCAAAGAAGTGTATCCAATATCGAGTTTTTGAGAGTCCGGGAGGAGAAATTGAACGAGTTATTATTGAGCGGAGGTGAGAAAACTTCTGTTACACCACCAATAAAGCTACTGCAAATATTTTGAAAGTGTTTTATGCCAATGTGTTCTATTCTGAAGATGGAATCGTTCAAGTGTGGGGATTTCCTGTTGAATTTAGTGCCTCCTAAACTCTTACAACTGCCACTATGAATCCCTTCAGTACTATGGAAGGCCCACTGAATGATGTAATCAACTTTCTCACTGAAGGGAAGGGAACGTGGAAGATTACGCAATGGGAATGGGTAAATTTTTCTGCCTCTATGTTGAATGCCACATCTAAAGTGTGGCACTAATTTATTTCCTCTACTCTATTACCGACCTATCACCATAGTGAGGTAACTAGAGATAGAACTATTCTAAATTTCTGTATTTAGAATAATAAAAATATAAATGTGGGGAGAATCATTTTTAAGAATATATTGCTACGGCAAGGACTAAAACAAGTGGAGGTCTAGAACATCCTGACCTTCTTTATGCACTTTGCCAACTTTCTGGAGTGGAAGCTGAAGATGATGAGGAATAGGTTCACCCTATGAAACCCATTAGTAGTGCTAATTTGAAGACTTACGAATCCCATGAAAAATGGAGAACTGGGAGTAGGAATCAAGAACCTTCTATTAGTAGAGATGTCCCCTCTACTAGTTATGACCTTCCAACTTATAGTTCCCCTACTCTAACTGACTTGATGAATGAGTTCACCTTTCAACAAAAGAGTATAGAATAATAAATGAAAGGATTAGAGGTTTAGAACATCAACATGATTATGATAGTAAGTACCTTCAGAGGCATTCAAATTTTGAGATAGCTTATTATGAAGCTCAGGCCCGACACTACAGAGGTGAGCCTGATGTCACTTTCCCTGAGTGCCCCCGATATACTCAGTATCAGCCCAATCCACCTGCTGACCAAGGAGACGAAGACATAGTTTGTGATTTTGATATTTGAATGTAATTGATGTACTTATACTTTTATTTTTGTAATTTTTGTAATAGACATGGATGTTTGTGTGTGTTTGTACTTTCATTTTTATTGTTATGTTATAATTGGATAATTTTTAATTTTTTTTATAATGTTTAGTGTGGTAGTTAAAATTTGCTTGTGTAGTATAATGGATGTTGATTAGTACTTTGTGAATTGTAATGTAATGTGATTTTCATTTTTGCATTTTACTTGTAATTGTTTTGTTAGTATTGTGGATGTGTTATGAAATATTGTGCTTGTTTAATGTTTAGTTTTGTACTTATTTCAAAATTTCATTACCCAGCAAATTCTCTAATGATTTATATGTGTAGAAAGCTTCTAATGTTACAGACCTGGTGAAGTAGAAATTTTGAGAAGGACTACAAAAATGACAAAATGATGAAAATACCTATAATTCTGAGTAGTTTTTTTCTTTCCACCTGTATTATTTCATATTTAAAAATTTAAGTTTGGGGGAGGGAAGAAAAAAAATTAACTATTAGATGTCCTCTATTTCAATATTTTAAAAATTATTAATATGATTTTATGTGATGAATTTAATTCAAGTAACTACATTTTGTAGATATTTAAATATTATGGTAGATTTAAAGGAATATTTTTATAATGAAAATTAATTTTGTAACTTAAGATATTTAGTATAAGAGAATAAGACTATAGTTAACTATTTAAAGTAAAGGAAACTATAAGAAAAGATTGGGGCTCAATGATGTAAAAGCTGTGAAATATTTATACGGTAAATGAATGCTTTGAGTTTCAACTTTAAGGAAAGAAATGTGATTTTCAAAATCATTAAAGGCTATCCAGATATAGTAATCCTCACTTGAAAAAGGAAAAATAAAGGATTGATAACAATCCTTGAAAAGAAAAGAAAAATATATAGGATTTAAAGCAATCCAAATTAAAAAGAGAAAAAATAGAAAAAAACATGAAAGTGAGGAGAAGTTTGAGGATATGCCTAATCAAAAATTGGCTTCGCTGGACCTACCTAAAGGGAAAACTTAAATACATTCCTGAACTTATATTTATGGAGTAGATCTTTTACTAGTAGTGTT
>NW_018219894.1:187751-189008 GCF_001263595.1 Phalaenopsis equestris
TTTGAATATTCTAAGTGACTTAATATTACAACATATAGTCATTCTTGAAATGAATAGAAGACTAGAACTCTTAAACTTGATGACTAGATAATTTTGTAGCTACAGAGTTAATTTAATTATTTGAATTTTTTTTGAAAATCACACTATGGTATTTACTTAGATCAAACATATAGTATTTCTGAATTAAAACTTTACTACCATAGATCATAACTTTTATATAGTACTAAAGTTACTTGAGGACAAGAAATAGTTAAGTTTGGGGGATTTTGACCAAAGGAAATGTGTTAAAATTTTCATACCTATTTTATACTATTTTTGATGATATTGCACTTATTTTTGATGATATTAAACTTTAAAAAAAGGTATTTTTGATGTTTGTTGCAGGAATAATGAATTAGGGTCATTGGAGTAAAAAGACGCAAAAATGAGCGAGTTTGGAGTGAACGGAGCGAATTTGGAGTGAAAAGACCAAAATGTGAAGATTTAAACAAGGGCGTCGACGGCGAATACAATGGCGCCGACGGCGAGAATTTCTCGAGACTCCCGATTTAAAAATTTAGAAGGCCCACCGACGGTGCTCTTGAGGCCGCCGACGGTGAGATTGACAGTTATGTCCAACAATGCATTGGATGGGAACAAATTTTGTAGTAGCTTAGGCAACTCCTTGGAAAGCTCATCCACAATTTTAAAAGAAGATTTTGGCAAAAATGGAGAGGCTCGAGAAGTCCTAGATGTTAGAGAGGTTCTAGTAGTGTGTATAGAGTTCAGTAGATATTCTAATTGTGAGGAATTCTTCGAGAGATTGTATGAGTGGAGGAAAAGTGAGAGATTTATTCCTCCTTGCCACTTCGAAGAGGAATTCTATGTGTTATGAAGAAAGAAAGAGATTCAGAGGAACTTTAAGGAATTTGCTTGGGGAGAAAATAAAGATAAGTTTGTTTACTTGTTGTAGTTTATATGACTTTTCTTTTATATATGAATTCCAAATTTTTTTATGTTTTCCCCGTTTCGTTGTGTTTTCCCCACGAGTTATGAGTAGTTTTCTCTGTCTTTCTCCTTATCTTGAGATTTGTGTGTTGGTGATTTGAATTGGTTGAGCCAAGAAAATGTTAAAGAAATTGTGATGATCTTTTCACTTCGATCTTAATTTACTTTCAATCTGGCCAATTGATTTGTTAAAATATGTTGAGTTTTACAACTAAAGTGAAGATTACATCCAAGATTCAGGGAGGTCAAAGCCCTTGGAAGTTGGGTGCA
>NW_018219894.1:189215-197850 GCF_001263595.1 Phalaenopsis equestris
CAATACAATTTGAACTGATTCACTTTATCCATTCACTATAATTTCTTGACAAGGAGAATGATGTTTTCTTATATATTGAATATCACATTAAAAACCTTATTAGTATAATTAGTTATTTAAGTGTTATTAAGATGAAATATTTATTTCAATTGCCTATTAGTGACAGATAATCAATTTGAATTTCATTGTTGCGATTAAGTACTGCTTTTCTAAATTCTTAGTTCGTAGTTCTAATATTACTCCCTATGGGATTGATATGTAGGACTCCATTAGAGCTCTGTATTACTTGAGTGATACGTATACTTGTGTTGATAAGTGTGACTTTACATTTTATATATACATCTTTATCAAATCTATAACTGTGATTAAGTTTTTGGTGCCGTTGCTGAAGAATTAAATCTTTTAGCAGCAGTACTAAATACTTGTATTTTTAAGCATATATAAAGTCGTTATCAATTCCCATCACATATTTAAATATAATTGAACCTATATTAATAGTTTTCTCCATTTGAATGCAGTACTTTAAAATAACACTCTCCTTGGTGACTCTATTGATCTTCATAGTAGGGAGTAAATTTGCTCAAATAAAGAAATGACATTATTTTGATATTGGATTAAGTGCTGAAGTAGGAAAACTAATATATTTTTCATCTCGTACTTCCTACATATCACTTTCATCCATCAGAAAATTATAAATATCTTGCATCAAATCTCGCGTAAGAATGAAATTTGCATAATGATAGATTGGAACATTTTCTATCATACACAATTCATTAATCCTCGGAGGAGTAAATGGTACAGCCTTACCTCGAACGAAGACAACTCCTTGGGTAATTCCATAAAGATTTGCATTGAACTCTTTAACTACAGGTATAATAACCACAACAGCAGTGTAACACAGAACTTCCCATCGCCTTTGCAGAATGATCTTGTCAACTAGAGCACTTGGATTGATCAACCCATTATTAACAAATCCTCTTTCCTTGATCATTCACTTCTTCATAATAATTTTATCGTATAATCTCTGTGCGTCGAAACAAATAAATTTTATTTTATTAAAAACTCCATACCTCGAATTATTTCTAGAATTGTAAGCCAAGGAATCCAAAAATAAGAAGTTTCTAGGCATCCTAGGCAGTTTTTAGGACTTTAAAAACACATCCCAGCGGTTATTATGTAGCAAAATTCAGCTAAAGTATGCCAAAATTTGCAGGAACCGTCCAACTATCCTCGGCACCGTCGGTGCTCTTGAGGTGCGTTGTTGGTGCTGAGATTAATTTCCTTAGGTGTCGTTGGCGCTATTGGCCAAATTGTTGTGATTTTTTTTATTTTTTGTTTAATTAAATCTCAACTTTTCTTCCAATACCAATATTTGACTTAAATATAATTGTCTAGGATTATTATATACTGATATATAAGACACTTAACAAACTAAATAATAATACAAAAACATATAAGTATGGGTTGCCTCCCATAAAGCACTTGGTTTAATGTCGTTAGCCTGACATACCATTTGTTTAGTTGGGTTGACTTAACATTAAAAATTCTTTAAATTGAGGTATGTGCCCTTCATAATAGTGTTTTAAATGATGCTCATTAACTTTAAATATCTTTCCAGTGTTAGGATCTTTAATCACAATGGAAGACTTTAATTACTTTAAATAGCACTAACCATCTAGATTTCAGTTTTCCTGGAAACAATCTCAATCTTGTATTATATAATAAAACTTCTTGTCCATATTCAAACTTCTTTTCCGATCATGCCATATTTTTATTTTCTCTTTATAGATTTTTGCATTATCATATGCTTCATTTCTAATCTCCTTAAGTTCATTAAGTTGCAATAATCTTTTCTCACCAACATCTTTTAGATAAAAATTAAATTCCTTAATCGCCCAAAATACTTTATGCTCCAATTCTACCGGTAAGTGGCATGTTTGTTCAAAAATAGGTCTATATGGGGACATTCCTATAGTAGTCTTATAAGTAGTTATGTATGCCCATAATGATGTACCTAATCTACCAGACCAATCCAATTTATAAGGATTTACAGTTTTTATTTCTAAAATGCGTTTAATTTCACGATTTGATAGCTCTGCTAGACCACTAGTCTGAGGATGATATACATTAAAAAATCTATGCACAATATAATATTTCTTTATCAATTTTTCGATTCTCTTATTCCTAAAATGAGACCCTCTATCTGTAATAATTACTCTCGGCATTTCATATCTTGTAAAAATATTTTTATTTAAAATTTTTGAAATTAGTTCAAGAATCACATTTAGGTACAGCAATAGCCTTAATCTATTTGGACATATAATCAACAACAAGTAATATATATAAGTTTCCAAATGAAGACATAAATGGTCCCATAAAATCTAATCCCCACGCATCAAAAATTTTAACTTCCAATGTGTAATTTAGAGGCATTTCATTTCTTCTAGATATATTTATTGACATCTATTGTATGTTTTAATATATTCATTAACATCTTTAAAAATAGTAGCAAAATAGAATCCAGCTTGTAAGAATTTATATGCAGTTCTATTTTTTCCAAAATGTCCTCTAAATTTAGAATCATGGCATCTTTCAATTATCAGTTGAGTTTCTTCATAAGACACACATCTTCTAATAATTAGATCTTATCATTGTTTATATAAATATAGGTCATCCCAAAAATAGTCTTTTGAATCATATATAGACTTGTTTAATTGTGGATTTTTTATATCAGGTGGTAGAATATCACTTACAACATAATTCACTATATTAGTATACCACGGTACATCCATTTCAGCAATATTATATAATTGTTCTTCAGGGAAATTCTCTAAAATTTCATTTGCAAAATTAGTTAATATTTCTATTTCTATTCTAGACAAATGATCAGCTATTTGATTATCATTTCCTATTCTATCAATCACAGTAAAATAAAACTCTTGCAATAAAATTGTCCATCTAATTAATCTTGGTTAAGCATCCTTCTTTTGCATTAAATATTTAATATCAAAATGATTGGTATGAACTATACATTTAATCCCAATTAAATAAGGTCTAAATTTATCAAAGGCATAAACAATAGCTAATAACTCTCTTTATGTAGTAGTATAATTAATTTGAGCCTCATTTAGAGTCTTGCTAGCATAATATATAACCTTAAAAATTTCGTCGCGCCTTTCTCCTAATACAACCCTAATAGTCAATAGTATGATCACTGGCATGACACATTATTTCAAATGGTTTTTCTCAGTTAGGTGATATTGTTATAGATGCAGTGACTAATTTTTTCTTTAATAATTCAAATGTCTTTATGCATTCTTCATTAAAATCAAATTTTGTATCTTTTTCTAAAAGTTGGCATAAAAGGCTTAGTTATTTTTGAAATTTTTTTTTTTGTAGCGCCTGTAAATACCAACATGTCCTAGAAAACTTCTCACCCCTTTAACATTAGTAGGTGGTGGTAATTTTTCTATAACTTGGATTTTTGCAGGATCTACTTCCATGCCTTTTTCAGAATTTTTATGCCCAAGTACAATACGTCCTGCAACCATAAATTGACATTGTTTCCAATTTAATACTAAATTGACCTTTTTACATACTTCCAGAACTTTTTTTAAATTATTAAGGCATAATTCAAACGAAGTTCTAAATACAAAAAAATCGTTCATAAACACAAAAAATCGCCCATAAACACTACCTTCCATTTTCTATAAAATTACTAAAAATTGACATCATACATCTTTGAAATGTTGTAGGTGCATTGCATAGTCCAAAAGACATTCTACGAAAAGCAAATGTTCCATATGGGCTTGTAAATGTTATTTTCTCTTAATTCTGTAGAGTAATTGGAATTTGGTGATAACCGGTATGCCCATCCAAAAAATAATGATACTTATTCCCTGTCAATCTATCCAACATTTGGTCTAGAAAGGGTAATGGAAAGTGATATTTTCTGGTGGCCCTATTTAATTTTTTATAGTCAATGAAAATTTGCCAACCAGTTACTTTTCTTATTGGTATTAATTCATTTTTCTCGTTTTCTTCAGCAGTCACTCCTCCTTTCATCGGAACACAGTGAATTGGGCTACCCAAACACTATCTGAAATAGGATATATAATTCCAGCATCTAACCATTTTAAAATCTCTTTTTTAACAACTTCTTTTGTTATCGGGTTTAATATTCTCTGAGGATGAACTTTAGGTTCATATTGTTCATCTAATAAAATTCTGTGCATACAAAGTGAAGGACTTATTTTATTTAATATTTGCTAAAGTCCATCCAAAAGCCTTTTTATACTTTTTTAACATTTCTATTAACTTTATTATCTAAATTTTAGTTAACTTGGACGATATAATAATAGGCAATGTAGATGATTCTCCTAACAATACATACTTTAAGTGGGTAGGTAATATTTTTAATTCAAGTTCAGGTGGTTTAATACTTGAAGGAATAAGATTTTCACTTTCGTTTTCCAACAAGTCTAACGTTTCAATTTTTTCCTTAAATATAATCCAAATCTTATTTTTTAAATTCATCTATATTTTCAAAAATTTATCCTTGCTTAAATTTATCTTCAAATTCTTTCTTAAACTGTTCATTACTTAAATACTCAGCTACTTCCATCTTGAAACATTCATTATCTTTTTATATTACAGGATATTTCATATCTTTTTCTATATTAAATTTTAATTCTTGATCATTAGTTCTCATTATTAATTCTCTTTTTTGTACATCTTTTACATCTCTTCTTGTTGCAAGAAATGGTATCCCTAAAACAATAAGAATCTCTTTATCTTCCTCCATATTCAGTACTATAAAGTCTATAGGGAAAAAAAATTTAACCACTCTGACTAGTACATCCTCTATAACTCCTTTTGTATAAGTTATTGATCGGTCAACTAACTGAAGAGTTACAGTAATAGGGGAAATTTCTCCCAAATCTAAATGTTTAAAGATTGATAAGAGCATAAGATTGATACTCGCTCCCAAATCTCATAAAGCCTTTCCATAAAACTTTTCACCAATTGCACAAGGTATAGTAAAGCTATCAGGATCTTTTAATTTTTTTAGGATACTTTTTCTGAATAATAGCACTATACTCTTTACTGAGTGCAATGGTCTCATGATCTGTAGACTTCCTTTTCTTATTTAGTACATCCTTCACGCATAACTTGACATTTGTTCCAAAGCTTCAAAAAAGGAATATTTGTCGTTAACTTCTTAAGGATTTCTAAAAATTTTGTAAATTGTTTATCCTTATTCTTCTGCTTCAGTCTTTGAGAAAACAGAGGTAACGATTTTTCTACAAGAACCTATGTTTGTTCATTTTCCTATTGATCATTTTCTGTTTCTTTATTCTCTTCATCAACTACAGTTTCTCATTAGATCCTTGTTTCAATTTTTTTTCCACTTTATAATTGAATAGATTTAATTTGCTCTTTATTTTGATATTTTGGATTAACTTTCGAGTACTGTGGAAGTTAATACAAAAGATCAAAATAAAGAGCAAATTAAATCTATTCAATTAAGAAGTGGAAAAGAAATTGAAACAAGAATCCAAAGAGAAACTAATGTTGATGAAGAGAATAAAGAAATGGAAAATGATCAACAGGAAAATGAACAAACACAGGTTCTTGTAGAAAAATCATTACCTCTGTTTTCTCAAAGACTGATGCAGAAGAATAAAGATAAACAATTTACAAAATTTTTGGAAATCCTTAAGTAGTTAAAGATAAATATTCCTTTTTTGAAGCTTTGGAACAAATGCCAAGTTATGCGAAGTTTTTGATGTACTAAATAAGAAAAGGAAGTTTACATATCATGAGACCGTTGCATTCAGTGAAGAGTGTAGTTTCAGTGAAGAGTGTATCAGTGAAGAGTGTAGTGCTATTATCAGAAAAGATTCATAAAAAAATAAAATTCAACATTACTTCTTCCATTGTCAACTTCTTTCTTTAACTTGTGGGTTAGGAATGGAGTTAAATCCTGAAGGATAATAAGGTAAAAAATTAGGATTTCCTTGATTGTTCATATTTCTAGATGGATTCACCGAATAATTATAATTAGTCCAAAAGAAATTAAGGTCATTTTTCCATCTAGGGTTAAAATAATTAGAATAGGGATTGTTATTTTGATTATTTATAGCATTTAAAGTTTCATAAGATTGTTGAGTATCAATAATCTATCCTAGTGAATTTTCCTCTAATACTGGGGGTATTTGAGAATAGGTCACTCCTATTTGATCAATCTTTTTAGTAATAGCAGCAATTTGAGATGCCAAAATAAACAATGCATCAGAATCATGAATACTAGCTACTCTCTTAGAATTTACCCTTTCAGAGGGCCATTGAAAATTGTTAGTAGCCATTTCTTCAATTAGAGAATATGCTTCAACAAAAGGTTTTGACATTAATGATCCACCCGTAGCAGCATCTACAATAGATCTTAATGATCCTACCAATCCATTGTAAAAGGTTTGAATTATTAACCAATCTGGCAGAGCATGGTGTGGACATTTTCTAAGAAGATCCTTAAATCTTTCCAAGGCTTCATATATTGATTCCCCTTTAAACTGACAAAAAGATGTAATATATTTCTAAGCTTAGCGGTTTTCGAAGGTGGAAAATATTTAGCCAAGAATTTTTGTGATAGTTCTCCCCAAGTTCTAATAGATTCGGATGCTAATGAATTAACCTAAGCCTAGTATTTATCCCCTAATGAAAAAAGAAAAAGTGTAAGACTAACAACATCATTAGACACTCTGTCATATTTAAATGTAGCACAAATTTCAAGAGAACTAGCAAGATGTAAGTTAGGATCTTCAGATGTAAGCTAGCAAGATGTAAGTTAGGATCTTCAGTAGGTGATCCTCCAAACTGATTATTTTGTACGATTTAGATAATAGAATGTTTAAGTTCAAATTAATTAGCAGCAACATAATGAAGTTCATCTGTTGTCGGATTTGCATAATCTTGTAAAGGTCTTTGTCAATTTTAATTTACTAGATTTTCTATATTATTTGCCATTTCTTTCAAATTCTTAATTTCCCTTTGTTGTTTTCAAATTTTTCTAATAGTACATTCTAATTCTGAATCATAAGGTACTAAACCTTCAGATCCAATATTTCGCATAAGAAAATAAAGCAAGAAAGGTAAATTTTCCTTAAAAATACAATATTAATTAAAATTTTTTTGGATTATATATATATATGGTGGCGGCTGGACCTAGCTGCGCTCTGCTAGGGGTTTGGGGGGGGTGGAGCTGGTTTGTGGTGCTGGATAAAGAAGCTTGCTTTCTCTTCAAGGGGTGCTTGAGGTTTGTGGAGTTTGCTGAGGTCTTGCCCGGGAAGATTTTTGTTGAACAGTGTTACTGTTCTATTGATTTGCTGAAGTTGTTGCTAATCTCTGCTCTTTCTGTTTGGAGTTTTTGGCCTTGGAACTGTATCGGTCCTTTCATCCTTTCTGTAGCTGTATAGTTTTGTGCTCCTTTTAATTTTGGAGTCCTGCTACTGTTTTCATCATTTTATTGATCTTAGATTCTTTAAGTTGTGTTTGCTCAATGGCCTTCCCCACTGATGCTGATACCAATGCCCAATGGACAAAGGCAACCTTTACTGATGTTGTTGGAAGTGGTGTTGAAGTGCCTAAATTCTTTGACCACTTGGTTTTCCCATAATGTCTTCATGATGCTGCTGCTGGGAGGGGGGTTTGCCCCTTTGTAAATCCTTTAGGGTTGAAGGAAGGGGAACCTGCCATCATCTTTTCTCCCCAGGAAATCAATGAACTTAATGAAACAGTTAAGTTTACTCTGGTGGATAAGTTTTAGTATGGTCACCCTAAGATGGACTTGGTAAAGAGGTACTTTGAGGATTTGAAACTTACAGGAGCTTGGAGACTGGGTTTAATAGATGGAAGGCACCTTTTGATTTCCTTATTTAATGAAGAAGATTATGCAAGGGTGTTTGCAAAACAGACTTTGATCATTAATGGTGTCCCAATGAAATTGAAGAAATGGACTCCAGAGTTTGATCCCTAAAAGGAACCTCCTGTAGTTCTAATGTGGCTCAAATTACCTAATTTACCAATTCAGTATTTCGATCAGAATTTGCTGTTTAGCATTAGTAGAGTGCTTGGTTGCCCCTTGAAAATTGATGCCCCCACTTATAATGTGGCCAGACCAGCTGGAGCTAGAGTCCTGGTTGAAAGGGACATTACTTTGCCTGATATTGATAGGGTTAGGATTGTAACTACTGAGAAAGGTTTTTATCAGAAGATAGTTTTGGAACGAAAGCCTGTCTGTTGCCAACATTTTAAAATGTTTGGACATAATGTGGAGATGTGCTATAAACTACACCGTCCAAATAAAAAAAGAGCTCCAGGGACTTGAACAACTAATTCCAAGCCAGCTGGGAGATGCTACTGATGTGGAGGTAAATAACACAATTGAGATTGTGCCAAGTAGTAATGTTGGGGAGCAAGAGGAAGAACTACGCATTAACAATAATTTAAAGGAAAAGATAATACAAGATGACAGCTTATGCTTATTAAACCCCTCTAGGTTTTAAGATCATACTATCAATAGTATGGGAGATGTTCTAACTAAAGATTGGTAAGTCCAAAGAAGCCATAAGACAAA
>NW_018219894.1:197940-211208 GCF_001263595.1 Phalaenopsis equestris
CTAGGACTACTAGGACTAGGGGGAAAGGGAGGACCTTTTCTCAATGATTAAGTTCCTTATTTGGAATATTATGGGTATTGCTCAACCCTCCTCTATAAAGAGATAAAAAAATTTGGTGAGAATTCATAAAGTGTGGTGTTTTACCATTCTTGAACCATTGGTTACTAAAAATTCCCATAAAATTCAAAAAAATTTCCCTCAATTTGATCATTTATCCAATACTAATAATAAAATTTAGCTTTTTGTTAGAACTGAACTTCAATGGGCTGTGTTGTTAAACCATTCCCAATTTGTTCACATTCAATTCCATATTGGAGCTCAAATTGGATATGCCACCTTCATTTATGCTAGCAGTCTTGCCTTTAATCAATCCACCTTATGAACTGAGTTAACTCAAATTGGCTAGTCTCTGAACTCCATTTGGATTTTGGGGGGTGACTTAAACTGTATCTCTTCTCCTTCTGAAAGAAGAGGTGGTGGGCCACCTATTGTTTCTGCCATGAATAGATTCAATGACTTTCTTTCTGAGACTGAGTTATTTGATTTGGGGTATCAAGTTCCTGACTTTACTTGGAGAAGCGGTTCCATGTGGGAAAGACTTGACAGAATGCTTGGTGACTCAAAATGGGTTCAAACCTTTCCATTCACCGTCATTTCTCATTTGGCTATGGCTAGTTCTGACCATAGGCCTCTCCTGTGCACAATCCAAAATGTTGAAAGCCCATATAAAGCTCCTTTAAAGTTTCAAAACATGTGGACTCTGCACCCTCATTTTGTGGATATAGTAGGTAAGGTTTGGAGGTCTAAAGGTGACACTAATCCCTGGATAAATCTGTAGAAACTCCAAAAGAAGGTGGCAGCTAAGCTGAGGAAGTGGAATTGGGACACTATTCGTAATATACATGAGAACTTGATTAAAGCTCAAAGTAAATTGCTTAAGTAAAAAGCTCAAAGTAAATTGCTTAACATGGAAGACAGTTTCCAAAGGGTTTTGATTTCTAAAGTTGACCTCCATAAAGCTAATGAATAGCTGTTACTCCATACCAGTTACACAGAATGTTTTTTGAAGCAGAAAGCTGTTGTTACCAAATTTATGGAAGGAGATAGAAACTCAAGTTATTACCATGCTTCCATTAACTTTAGAAGGAAAAACAACATGATTTTATCTATTCAGGATTCTACTGGCCATATGTTGACCGATTCTGAGAATATTGCCCGAGATGCTGTAAATTACTTTCAAAATATCTTTAAGGAGCAGTCTCCTTCTAGAGCTCAAATCAAGATGAAAATATTCTCTGATTGCAAAGATTATGTCCATAATCTGAATCTAAATACCACTCCATTGGAAGGTGAAATTAAAGCTGCCTTGGACTCTATTGATGACCATAAGGTAGCTGGCCCTGATGGCTTCACTTTAAAATTTTATAAAGCCACTTGGAATATCATCTGTGGGGAGTTTGTTGATGCTGTGCAAAGCTACTTTAGAGGTATTGATCCCCCTAGATACTTTACTGCTTCCACTATAACCTTGATTCCTAAAAATTCCAGCAAGATAAGATGGGGAGATTTGAGACCAATCAGCCTAACTAATGTCATTTCTAAAGTTATCAGCAAGATTATCAGCACCAGACTTCATCCTGGTCTTCAACAGCTTATCAACAAGAATCAGGTGGCTTTTGTGAAAGGAAGGCAAATATCTGATAACATCCTTTTGGCTCAGGAACTGCTACTGGATGTGGACAGAAAATGTAGAGGCAGTAATCTCATTATGAATATGGATATTCAAAAAGTCTATGATACAATTAACTGGAATTTTATTTTGGCTACCTTGAATGATAGACGCTTCTCTGGGGCCTTTGTCAATTTGATTAGAAGAAGGCTTATTTTTTGCAACAACCATTCTTTCTTAAATGAAAAGAGCCAAGGTTTCTTCAATGCCACTAGGGGAATTAAACAAGGAGATCCCTTGTCCCCTACTATCTTTATTTTGGCTATGGATTATCTTTCTAGGCTTCTTAATCAAAAGTTCTATCTTCCCCGCATTTGGACTATCAGCACAGATCCAATATTAGTGTGAGTCATCTATTTTATGCAGATGATATAATCATTTTCTATAAGGCTACCAAGAATGCAGTGAAGTCTCTCAACCAAGTACTTAAACACTTCCAAAGATCATCTGATCTGTATCTTAACAAACAGAAATGTCAAATTTTTGCCAGGTCTCATACTCTTCCATAGATTAAGCAATGGATTGTACAACACACTGGATTTAGTTTGGACTCTTTACCTATCAATTATTTTTGTGTTCAATTAATAAAAGGGAGAACTAAACAAACTCAATTCAATAAGGGTAATTGATCAAATTCAGAAACAGCTTCAATGTTGGATAAATTACTTCCTATCAAATGGAGGTAGGATCACTCTTCTCAAAAGCAACTTAACTTATATCCTTTCCTATGCTCTTCAGATGTTCACTATGAAGAAGGGGACTCAAATAAGGCTAGGAAGAATGTTTAATAATTTTTTTTGGGCTGGACAGAAGAAACAATTTCATTGGTTAGCTTGGCATAAATTGTGTAAGTCTCTACATGGAGGTGGTTTAGGCTTTAAGGATTTTTAGCATCTCAGTGTCATTAATCTTTGTAAACACTGGATTAAGTTTAGAGCCCAAGATAGTCTTTGGGCTTTGTTTATGAAGGGGAAATACTGCAAAACTGTACACCCTAACTTGGCAGAGAAGAAAGTTGGGGATTCCAGGTTGTGGACTAAACTTTTGGAAGTGAGGCATCAATCTGAGGATCTGTTTATTTGGGAACTTGGAGAAGACAAATTAATTTCTGGCTTGTTAAATGGATTTGGAATGGGGAAAGAATTGACACCTCCAATGCAAACTTTGGAACTAAAGTGAAGGATTTCTGGACTGAAAATCCATGGAATTGCAATTTGCTGGCAACCATCTTAACTGAAGAGCAAATGTATTGGGTGAAGAAAACTAAAATCAATCCTGGAGAAAAAGATAGAATCATCACTAGATAAGACCCCTCACAAAAACTTTCAGCTTTCATTTTCCAGCAATTGCATCATTGGCAACCTGTTAAGTGGGGGAAATTTATTTGGGGGAAGTGGTTGACACCTTCACTGTCCTTTTTTTGCTGGAGGGTGTGGAAATCTTTCCTACCTTGTGATGATATTTTGAAATTGAAAGGGCTTAGGGGTCCCTCTTGCTGCTAGCTATGTAGTAAGGATGAAGAAAGTCTGGAACATTTATTTTTCTCCTGTAGTTTCTCCCAAAGGGTTTGGTTTGGTCTGTTGAATCAGCTCAGCATTGATACTCTGAAAGTAAGTTGGCAAAACTTTTTGGAATGCTGGAAGGAGTGGCTGGAAGCTAAAATGATAATCATTCCTTGTGTTGTTTCCTGGTTCATTTGGATGTGCAAAAATTAAGTTAAGTATTAAAATATGAAACCTTTGGATAAGGCGGTAGTTTTAAATTGTACTTCCTATCTGCAAAAGATTATAGTGCATCAAAAGTTTCCCAATATTTTCCAGATTTGGATGACCAGTGGTATTAATACGAAGATAAGCTGGCCTACTTTGGTCCTTTGGGCCCCCCAACTTAAGGGATGGCTGAAGTCTAATACTGATGGAAGTTTCTCTAAGGAGGCTATTGATGTGGGAGATGTTATTAAAAATTATCAAGGAAAGTGCATTTTTTACTTTTTATCTTCTACTTGGGCTAATGATGCACTTGAAACTGAAATGATAGCCATCTTCTGGGTTGTCTACCTGTCCAAGCAACGTAACATCTCTAAATTGGTGATAGAATTTGATTCTAGTAGCTGCATCATAATTCTTAAAAATGTTGAAGCTGCTCCATGGAACCTTGTTTGGTGGCATAATAATATTAAAAGAATGTTGATTAAGGTTGATGTGCATTTCCAACACATTCTCAGAGAAGGAAACACTCCAACACACAGTTTGGCAGTCAGGGGGAAGGAAACTGAAGAGATTGCTGTAGGGACTACACCTCCTAATCAGTTAGCTCTCGTACTACATGGGGACACCTTGTCCATTCCTTATCTTCACTGTAGAGATTGATTTTTTTTGGGGGTACATACAATGTTTTACTTAGATATCTATCTTTCATTTCGTGAGCATGGTTGTAAAAAATATATAGGGTAAGAGATCTAGGTGTCGGTTAAGTGACCTACCCTTTCTGTTTTGTAACTCAATTGTATGTTTAACATGTAAGGAGCCATAGATAGCTCTTTTCCATGTATATATATATATATATATATATAGCATATACATATTATCTAAATTTCCTAATTTATCAAAACTATTTCAATTAATTAAATTCCCCGGCAACGATGCCAAAAACTTGATCCCAAATTTTTTTTATGTAAGGATTTATGAAGTTGACACCACTACAGCACCAAAAAATTTGATCCTTATATGAAATGTAAGTTGTGCAAAATATATATAGAAATTATAAGCAATGAATAATGGGATTCTACGCAAGTATATGTATCATTATCAATTAAAAATGGACTTTCTATTTAAGCCCCAAATATCGATCCTATGGGGAAAGTGTAAGTTAGTAATGATAAATTTTAATAGAAATTTATAGAAAATCAAACTAAATCACTGTCACTAATTTCGAATGTTGAGATTTTAACCAAACTAAATTACTTAACTATTAGCAAAAATAGAATTGCAAATTTTGAATATTAAATACTAATCTAAGAACTATGTTTAGGTAATAAAGATATCGTATGTGAAAAAGCATCCTTTCCACTACAATGAAATTTTGGTGAAATAAGATGAGATGAAAGTTTTTAATATGGATTGTGCCAAATAAGATCAATTTTAATTAGCTACCCTTATACAGTGCATAAAAAATCATTGTCTATCTTAGGTTTAGTCCCTAAATTCGTGGCTAGGCGAGGAGGATGCTGGCTCCCACTCCAGAGCTCCCACTTCCCTTCACCTGAAGACTAACTCTCGCTTTAGTTTTTAAATACTAAGACCAAATTGAGGATTTTAGTTTGTGACCCTAAATATTCTCCAATTTTACACCCAATAAAGAAATTTTCCCTAGTTATTTACACTTAATTTCATGAATGAATTCCTCCATGAAATCAAATGTGATCCTCACTCTGTTGTCGAACTCATACTCCATCTCCTGGATCATATGTTTCACAACATATTTTAACAACTCAAAAGTGAATTAAGTTCGGAGTTGAAAAATCATCACAATTTATTTTATATTTTAATTATGGCACAATCATTTTATCTCTTCATTTCACCATTTCTAAGAGTAGAGGGAAAGATAGAGGGAACTATTGAGACTTCATGAGAAAGTTACTACAAAACACAAGTTTCATAAATAAAATAAAGTTCATACAATACTAAATAAACAAACAAACTTATCTAGAACTCTTTCTCAAAGAACATCCTTTGTAGCCTTTCCTTAGAAATGCGGGAAGAAGAATTCTCTCACTTTTCTCCTTCCCCAACACTCTTACGGAAAGTTTCACACTAAATATCACCACAAAAACTCTAAACTATGAAAAAAAAAATCACTAATTAACTCCAATATGGTAGTGGAATGGAATGATGTGGAGCAAAAAATGAACGTAGAGTAGTGAAAAGCGTAGAGGAGCCTGGTTTCTGATGAAATTAGGCCCCAAATAGAGCGCAAGGTCAGTTCTCCAAGAGCTGTCTCCAAAAACTCTTCAAAAAATCATCCAAATACATCAAACCTTCTAGTGATGGGGTCTGCACTACCTTGGTGCTGGGTAAAAATATCCAACGTTATGTTCTGTGCCATCAGCGTTGACTTCGGCGCTCCCCGCGCTGAGCATTTCTTCAAAAACTTAATTTTGACTCCAAATGTCCTTATTTTTTTCTTTCTTTTTGCTTTAAGCCCTAAAAATCAACAGTCTGCAAGAAAACATCAAAATACATTCCATTAAAGTACAATATCACCAAAAATGAGTATAAAATATGGGTCTAAAAATGCATATATTTTTGGTGTATCACTAGCCACTGGAAGAGATTTGATAGATGTGCAAAAAGGAGAAGAAACTATGAGAGTAAATGATCAATAAGTTACATTTAATATTACAAAATCAATGAGATACCCTACAAAAAAGCAATAGATTGAATGCTTCATAATGGATATTAACAAATATGTAAGCCATGAATATTTTAAGAAGACTGTTGAAAGAGAATTTGAAATGGAAAATATGGAATATCAAGATGAGGATAAAATTTAAAATGAATTTATGGAAGTGAGTAAAGAGGATTTAAATTTTGTTCAGGAAAAATTTGAAATGTTAAATCCTACTGAAAGTAATACGAATTCTATTTCATCTGTTGAGAAACCTCCTAAACTATAACTGAAAAAGACTTCCTACACATTTGAAGTATGCATTCTTAGGAGATTTATCTACATTACTTGTTATAGTATCCTCGGACTTAACTGATAAGAAAGAACAATAGTTGTTGGAAACTTTGAAAATATATAAGAAAGCTTTTTGATGGACATTAGCTAATATTAAAGGAATCAGTCCTTCAATTTGTAAGCATAGAATTTTATTAGAAGATCAACATGAACTAAGAGCTGATCCTCAAAGGAGATTGAATCCTATGATGAAAGAAGTTGTTAATATCAACAAGACAAGTCACTGGTTGGAGAATCTGCATAGATTATAGAAAATTAAATTCTACCACTAGGAAGGGTCATTTTCCTTTACCTTTCTTGGACCAGATGTTGGATAGGCTGGCTGGGCACAAATATTTTATTTTCTACACAGATATACTGATTATCATCAAATACCTATTGCTCCAGAGGATCAAGAGAAAATAACATTTACTAGTCCTTATGGAACGTTTTCTTTTGATGAATGCCCTTTGGATTTGATTGAAAAAGGGATTGAAGTCTTTTTGGACTATTTTTATGTATTTGAAACTTCATTTGAAATATGTTTAAATCATTTAGAGAATGTTCTCGAATGTTGTGAAAAGACTAATCTCAAATTAAATTAGGAAAACCATGGTTGCAGGAAGAATTGTGCTTGGACATAAAATTTTAGAAAATGACATGGAAATTGATCCTACAAAAGTACAGGTTATATTAAACTTACCTCCACCTACTACAGGAAGAGGAGTTAGGAGCTTTTTAGAACATGCTGGATTTGAAAGGAGATATATTAAAGTTTTTTAAGAAAATACTAAACCTTTATGCCAACTTCTGGAAAAAGATATAAAATTTGACTTTTATCAATTTCTAGAGGAAAAATTGATCACTGCACCTATAATTATTTCACTTGATTGGAAGAAACCTTTTGAATTAATGTGGGATGCATGTGATATATTATTGGAGTTGTTTTAGGGTAGAGATATGATAAAAAATTTAAAGTCATATATACCTCTTAATGATGCTCAGATTAATTACACCACCACTGAAAAAGAGATATTAGCCATTTTGTATGCTTTTGATAAGTTTAGATCATATTTGATTGGAGCTAAATGTGTTGTGCATACTAACCATTCAACTATTAAATGTTTGATGCAAATAAAGGATGTTAAACTAAGATTAATTAGATGGGTACTTCTGATGCAAGAGTTAGATTTTGTAATAGTTGATAGAAAAGAGGTTGATAATCAAATTGTTGATCATCTATCTAGGCTAGAACAAGTAGAAATACTTATTTTGGAAAAAGAAATTAATGAAACTTTTTCTGATGAACAAATTATCGTTGTAAAAGGATGGGAAATACCTTGGTGTGTTGATATTGTAAATTATATTATTAGTGGTATTTTACCATATGGACTAAAAAATAACAAAAAAGAAGTTCATTCATGATGCAAATTCTTATTTTTGGGATGATCCTTATTTGTACAAACAATATAAATATTTAGTAAGTAGGCGATGTGTGCCTTATAAAGAAATTCATGAAATTATTCAGAAATGTCAAGATTTTGAATTTGGAGGTCATTTTAGAAGTGATAGAACTACTCATAAAATTTTGAAATCTAGATTTTATTGGCCTATTCTATTGAGAGATGTTAATATATATATATATATATATTGATTATGTTTCAAAAATAATTGAAGAAATCGCTTTACCTAGATGTAATGCTCGGAGTGTTTCAAAAATTTTAATTAAAATTTTTTTACATTATATGGAATGCCGAGAGTAATCATTGCCGAGAGTAATCATTACTGATGGAGGATCTCATTTTAGGAATGAAATAGTTGCAAAATTAGTGGAAAAATATAATATAATGCATAAAATTGCAACTTTTTATCATCCCTAGACTAGTTGTTTAGCAGAAGTTTATAATCGTAAAATTAAGAGAATTTTAGAAAAGAGTTTTAGTCTTAATAAAATGGATTGATCTCTTAAGTTAGATACGACATTATAAGCATACAGAGCTTGTTAATAGATACCTATAGGAATGTCCCCATATAAATTAATTTTTGGGAAGACATGTCACTTGTTAGTTGAATTAGAGCATAAAGCTTATTGAGCTATAAAAGAATTAAATTTTAAATTGGAAAGGCTGACGAGAAAAGATTATTACAATTGAGTGAGCTTTAGAAAATTAGGAATAAATTCATGATAATGCAAGGATTTATAAAGAAAGATGGAAGAATGGCATGATCGGGGAAGAATGGAATGATCAGAAGAAAATAAAAAGAGAATTTGTACCTGGATGAGAAGTTTTATTGTACAATACAAGAATGAATTTCTTTCTTAGAAAATTGAAGTTCAGGTGGAATGGGTCATTCAAAGTTATAAAAGTCTATCCCTATGGAGGAGTTATTGTTGAAGACCTCAAGACTGAAAAAATATTTAAAGTGAATGGGCATGGATTGAAACCATATTTTGATGGTTAAAGACCAGCTTTTAAGGAAAACGTAATATTGGTTCACCCAAAATGAGACTGGGAATGTCGGGCTAACGACCATAAACCAAGCATTTTGTGGGAGGCAACCCATATGAATCGTTATTTAGTTTGCTTTTGAGTTTTTTGTGTTTGAAATATTTTACGTATATTTATATTTAGGTCTTTTTGAAGTCTGTGTATTTGAAAAAATATTTAGAAACATCTTTATTTATCTAATTTTATGAAAAAGTTGAGAATTTATTGGATAGAAATTGAAATCATGTAGGTTTTGAAACTGGCGCGTGATGCGCCAGATTGACAAATTATGCGCCGAATTCCAGAGAGCTGACGCATGATGTGCCAGATTTGGCGCATGATGCACTGCGACGACAAAATTGACTTAAATGTTTCAAAAGGCAGTTTTTGGCAGTTTCTACTCCTTATAACTCCTAAAAACCAAATCCTAATTCTAGTTTAAAGGGTAAAACGATGGAAAAGCCACTAAATTTCAAATCCAATGGCTTCCAACTCCAAAAAATACTATGAGATTTGGAATTTTCAATCGGGAGAAAGTTGTCAGTTTCGATGCCTAGAAATTACATGATGGAGTTCTAGTGAAGAAGAAGCTAATTAAAGAAAGGCGATTTATGAATCGATGGCACTGAATACTTGAGTGGAAGAGATTATTTCGTAAAGATCTTGGGAAGTGCTTTGCTACACTACTGCCACTGTTGTCGTCCTTATCGTGAAAGAATTTTATGCAATTCTTGATGAGATCAACCAATTAAAAGTCTATGTGTGAGGCAGGTCTGTACAATTCACTCCATTCAGAATAAATGAGATGTTTATGATTGAGAATGTGCCCACCATGAAGATAAGTAAGGTCACTATTTTAAATTATTGTATTTAAACTAGAAAACATGTTGATATTGGAGTCATAATTGTAAAATTGGTTTTGGGTTTGATTGAGAATGGATTTGCAACTAGACTTGGACATCTATCCACTATTTTCTTACTGTCCATTCAATCACAAGTACCTTATAAAAGTTGAGAAATAGTGCTTCATCTTTGGAGGTTGATGGATCTAGACGGCTATTACAACTATAGTGGAATGGGACCTGAAAATGATATGAATTTTATGATGGATCATGTATCTCACAATTCATCTCCTAATCAAACCTACTATAATTCTAATGCACTTTTGATGAGAATCAAGAAGATAGAGAAAGAGGTGCAGAATCTTATGCATGTGATTAGCAATATTTTTGAAATACTGGATCATCTGGATTGGAGACTGAAGAAACATTTTGAACATACTAAGTATATTAAAGACGGTTTGGTACATATGTTCAAGAAACATTATGGGGTTGGAGAGGATTCAACTGACGAGTTTCCATATTGACCCTTCTACAACCTGTATGTGCACTACTAATCAATGAGAGATTTCCAGGAGGATGAGAGTGAAGAAGATGTTTAAACTTAATTTATGCACAGAACATTTTGTTTAGTACTGCTTGTGTTAGTTTGTTATGTTAGATTGCACTTCCTTTCTATTGTTGCACTATTTATGTTTATGCTTTGTATTTTGATGTTTAGATTTCAGTGTTAGGATGCTGAGTTGCTTTAGAATGTTGAATTTGATGTTTTGTTGGCTTGAAAATTGTTAGTTGGTATTAGCACATAATTTATATGTAAATGTGAGTTTTGTGCTGTTTGTGGAAGTTTGGTGTTAGAATGATGTTTGTGTATGCTTAGAAATGTTCATTTGAGTTAACCAGAGGTTGACGTAAGCCATTACAAAGCAGATTTCCACAGAAACAAAAACATGGTGAATTTAAACTGTGGCACAAGATGCAACAACTTATAGAGCGCTGACACATAATGCGCCAGATTTGACGTATGATGCACCAAAGACCTGAACATGCCAGATCTCCTAAAAAACTATGAAATCTCACTGACAAGCTCCATTTTCATTGCTTGGGTCGTCTCCTACCTCTAAATCTTCACCTAGGGCTTCTTATTGAAGACGGTGGAGAAAATTTTGGAGGCTAAAAATCATATATTTCATCTTCTCTTTGTAAAAGCTTCACCTTAACTTAGAAATTTTTTATTTTCACCTTGGATTTTCCTACATTATGGAAGATCCAAATTTTGGGATTTTTTTATGAAAAAGCTTGAAAAAAACTCATGGTGAAAAGTTTCTTACCAAATAATCTTGCTTGAAGAGTTAGACTTTTTATTTAGTAATTTGTTTTGAATTTATTTGGATTTACATAGAATTTTCAACAACTCCCCAAGTTAAGAGAGGAAGGATGGCCGAGGATTTCGATTCACAAAGATTCATTAACTTCAAGGCCCAACATAGTTACAATACATAAATGGAGCTAGAAGATTGATCCAAGAATGAGCATTTGCAAACCCGGGTGCCGAGATCGAAAGGTTGATCCTTTCCAGAAATAGGGAAATTTTCTACCACTTCACTACAATAGCAATTGTCCACAAGATTTGAAAGTCTTATTCCAACTTGTGGTTCACTGTTGATGACCACATATTTGTTATAGGAAAACAAGTTGAATTTACTATTGATCAGATCAATACTTTTATTGGCTAAAAGGTGTATTGATCAAGTGCTTACCTTTTTTACTAATTGAAGAGGAGAGTGGAAGATTAAGAATAACAAGGTAGTTAACTTCCCCGCTGCCATGTTGACTAGCCAGTCAAAGGTATCAAATCACTTCATTTCTACTAGATTACTACCAACGAATCATCTAACTGATGTTACAAAAGATAGAGTTGTGTTGAGTTATTTCTTTCAGAACATAAAAGTAATAGATGTTGGTGCACTTATAGTTCATCATCCTCGAAGTATAGTTGGTATTTCTACAGCTAGTGGTTTGGGATACCCTGCTTTGATTTTCTAAGACAGATTACAGCCACAAAATCCTATTGAGAGGCATATGATTAAAAGAGTTGAATCATGTGTTGAATCTAGATGCAGAAGAAGGGATAGACCCTCTACATCAGCTGTAAGGGCATCTACTTCTCACCTTGCATCATTAGAAAACATTATGGACCAACTGATGATTCAATAATTAATGGACATAATTAATATTCAGAATCAGTTGGGACAGTTTGGAGCAAGAAATGCTTATAATGATGAATATCAGCAGAGGAAAGTTCAACATGATATTGATTTTGAAAATGCAAAGGTGATACATCTTAAGGGAGAGCCCAATTTGGAATTTCCTCCTTGTCCCAGTTTCACTCCCTATACTCCTATTTGGGATGAAGATGAGGAAGAAGAAGAAGAAGATGATGATGCTGATGAGGAAGGAGATCATAATTGATACTTTTATGAGTCTTATGTAATTTGTTTTTGTGTTTGTTCATTATTTATGATTGAAATTTGTTGTATTTTCATTTGAGAACTGTTGTAGTAAAAAATTTCATGTTGTGTTGTGGACATAATTGTAATAGCAACTATACACTTTTACATTTCTTTTGCATTTTTAGTGTTTCAGTTTTGTTTTTCAATTTTCGTATTTCTGTTTTTAATTCTCAGCAAATTCTTTAGAATATATTATATTTCATTTAATGCTTTAAAGCGTGTATATTATTAAAGTTAGTACCGACGGTATACTAGAGTTCAACTTCATCATCAGAAATCCTCTACATATTATTTTTTTATTTTCATTCATTTTGCTGTTTTCTTTCACCTACTAAATTTTGAACAAAAACTTTTTTAAATTACTTAAAAACTTAAGTTTGGGGGGGGGGAGAAAAATTTTTTTGAAATAAAATAAAATAAATTTATTTGTCCTTAATTAACTATTTTCTTAAGAAAATTAATTTAACATGACTTGGGGATATTAAAATTTAACTTTAAATGACTATACTTATGTTTATAAATATTAGTGTAAATTTAGGTAAAAAGTTATTAATAATGAAGGTCAGTTCTAAAGTTAAGGATATTTGGTATGATAGGATAATACTATGCTTTCCTATTTAAAGTAAAGAAAGTTTTATTTTTGAAGTATTAAGAATTTTAGAGTTTCATGTAAGAAGAAAAGAATGAGACTTTATGAAAAATCATAAACTAATATGAATTTATAAAGTGAATGTTGACCTCATTTTTGGTTGAGGTTTAGTTGTTCCTCTTTAGTGGCCTATGGCCTAGCCATAGGACTTTGCCTGTTGACTATTCCTAGAAAACTAGAAAAGGGACCCTCACCATTAGAATTTCTACCATCTTCCTTACTCAACCTGAAGTTCCACATATTGGTTCTAACCTCTAAACACTTAGTAGGAGGGGTCACTGTGGGGGAAACTCAGGATGAGTCACCCTTAGGATTGCTGGACCTTAAGGT
>NW_018219894.1:211511-211741 GCF_001263595.1 Phalaenopsis equestris
AATAAATCTTAAATATTCCCAATTTCATTTCTCTTAATTATCACATGACCCAATTTGGCCAATTGACCATCTTTAACCAAGACCCCCAAATTTGCCTTTAAAGGCCCAAATTTCCTCAAATTCAACTAAAATGTCCATCAATTTGATCCCAATCTCCCCAAATTTCAATCCCAAACTCAAATTCACCATCAATGTGACCAAAATAAACCAAATCCAAGCTCAATTGGACC
>NW_018219894.1:212173-212651 GCF_001263595.1 Phalaenopsis equestris
CTTTCAATTGAACTCAAAACCATTTCCATCCTTCACCAAAGTTGTTCCTTGTGATCATCTACACAAAATTCATTAATTATTTGGGCCAATTGACATGGCTAACCTTGCCCATTAATGAGGTCCCTATTGACCATTTACAATGATCAATTTGGACTTAGCCCAAGGCTAACCCAAGCTAGACCCTAGCCTAGCCCAACATGACCAAATTGATTGATGTTCAAAATTCCTTCAAATTGGCCCTTCAATTGGACTCAAAACCACATCCATCCTTCACCAAAGTTGTTCCTTATGATCATATAAACCAAATTCATTAATTATTTGGGCCAATTGACATGGCTAACCTTGCCCAAACCCAAGTTTTGGTCATTTGCACCCACTTGGACCCATGCACTAAATGTGGCCTAACCACCTTAAAGCCACCAAATTAACTCCACCACAACCATTAGTTGGACTTAGTGACCAGTCCAAACACCATGAA
>NW_018219894.1:213405-214613 GCF_001263595.1 Phalaenopsis equestris
ACACCTTCACAAGAGTGAAAGAAGCCAAAGCCCCATCAAATCCCCCTTCCACAGAGCCTCTACCATAGCTCTAGACCAACACCTGAAATCGAGCTTGGTCAAATTCATACCTAGGCTTTACATCAAGACCAGGGACTCAATCCCTAGCCTCCTTGGACCCCAACGAACGTGACAAGTATCTTTGATCGAAGCCTCCCTTCTCAGAGCAAAGATATAAAACTCATCCTCGTCCTGAGCTTATTTTGATTCTTCATTTACTTAAGCTTGATTTCATGACACGTTTACTGTATGGATGTGTTCGTCTCACTTAGACGAGTCCATAGTATCAAACCCAAAGTGATTTGGTTGAGTCTAGGCCGAGATCTTAAGGTTTTAGTGTGGACGGGCACGAAAACAATCTATCGGGGACGATGACGGGGAGCCGTTCGATCAAGCGAATGAATGGGGGAGATCGAGTTGGACATCGCTTCGGGACATAAACAGCGGGCAGAGTCAGCAAGCTACGTGGACAGCGGCATCCAATTAGAGCGCGCCACGCATGCCTTCAGAGCTACTTAGGATCTAGTAAGCATGCGCTGTTTAAATAGATAAATAGGGCTTTTTCCTATTTATTTAAGTACCTTTAACTTAGAAAATCCATAACTTTGTGTAGAAAAATCATAAAAATAAAATAAAAATACCCTCTCGTTCAGTGAATAGAGGAGAACAATGTGGAATAATTTTAAAGTCTATTTGATGCATAAAATATTTTTAATTAATTAAACACTATTTGGAATCATTTGATTCTCCATGCATATTGACACACCACCATGGCTTGAAATTTTGACATGTTGTAGCCTCTGTTTGGGGGAGTACTCTATGATTTTTCCAAAGTTAGAGAAGGTCCCCATACAGCCACCCATATTTTTGAAGTTATTTCACATCATTTCTTTAAAATAATCATGGAAATTAGCATATTGGTTATTAAATCCCAAGAAAATTTTGAAAGGTCCACCATGACAAGAGAAACCTTTGAAATTAATTTCATGGGTCAAGTCATTTAAAACATCCTTAAAATTTTCAAATTCTAAATCACTAACAAAATTAATTTTGGAAAATATAAACATTTAAATGACTTGATTTCCGATCTCTGCTGTGACTTATGATCTAGAGAACTCATCATAAAAGTTTCAAAATATTTTGAGTTAATTTGACAACTTAAATTGATT
>NW_018219894.1:214640-215148 GCF_001263595.1 Phalaenopsis equestris
TTAACACTTAAATAATTTTTAAAAAATCAAAATATAACTCAAAAAATTATGAAACTTAGTTTTTTGAGTTCTCTGTGATCAGGGGTATTTTTTAAAAATAAAATAATATTTAAGATAAAAATTTGATTTTTAGCCTATTCAAAATATTTAAATAATTAAAAATTCATAAAAATCATAAAAATAATAAAAATCATGGAAATGTTCTAAATTGTTTCCTAATAACTAAGGAACAATTAGAATATTTTTCCTGAATTTCTAAATAAAGATATTTACTTTCAAAGCTTAAAAATAATTTTTTAAAAAGCTAAAAATGAGTTTCCACTAAAATAATCCCAATAAATCAAGGAAAAATCAGAAAAATTTAAAATTTGCTCCTCTGAGTTCTCTAACCTTAGGAAGATTTTTTAAAAATATAAAACTTAATTTCCCCATTTAAAATATTTTATATTTATATTAAATAACCAAGAAATTAAAATAATTCTAATAAATTACAGAGAATTCAAAAAAT
>NW_018219894.1:216508-220333 GCF_001263595.1 Phalaenopsis equestris
GGATGAGCAGGAATCCCTCGGAGGAGGTAACCTACGGTTGCTAACGATACTTCCCACGGTTTAAATGAAATTATGGAACTCATTAAGTTGGGTTTAGTAACTTCATTTGGGCTAAATGAATCCAATAGAAAATAGTGATGCCGGAACAAGGGAACCGTAGGATCCTAATCGGTGTCGCTCTAATCAACTTTAATATGCCCTCATAAAATTTAAAGAAAGGGACACCTGATTTGACATTATAACTTGACACATTATATAACTCAAACTCATCGCGGCAAGGAGCTTGGAGCTAGCCTGGTGGGCAGCACGATCATCTTCAACAACAAAACCTTTCTTTCCCAGCTAAACTAATCTTCCTTCCTTAGACGTAAACAACAATGCCATAGGACTTCGAGGTTGGTTGCTTATGCAATGTAAATCCTCACCTTATCTTTAGGCTTTTGCATAACCCTGCTATACAATATAAGCGCTAACTCGTCTTAGGATTCCGAGGTTGTCGTTTGTCACGACCTAAACCCTCACATCTTCTAGGCTATTTGTGTGATCACTTCACATGAATGTAAAGCCCTAACTAATAAAACTTGCAGGATGAAACACTTAAATATTTCTCCTCAAAACTGAAGCCAAACATTAGGATAGCTTGGGAAGTCACCGGAGTTCTCCTCTGGATCCATGACATCCCGTAGTCCTTCTTCCTTTGGATTCTACAATAAAATGTTCCAAATTTGAACCAATCCCCTTTCACATCTCTTCATCCGATTTCGTTGAAGAGTCTACCTTTTGAAATTCCTTGAAGATAATATTTCCTGATTTTTTTAGAGTCTTCTTAGGTGACTTTGGTCATTTAAGATGTAATTAACTATAAGGGCTTGCCCTTATAGACAGCATGTCCAAACCCATCTTAATATAAACCCTTATTAATCCTTTATATTAAATAGGGGAACTTGTTGGAAAATACAAAGGTTTCGCAGACCAAACGGATGTCATACTTTCCTTAGTTTATTTGATCGAGCCTCATCCTCAAGTCTTGTGTTTATCCTTCGGGATAGATAATACAAGATTTGAGGTACAGTGCTCTTTCATTTTAAACTATAAAAAATATGAGGTCAGTTTGATTTCATACTTCCACATGCTTCCAAAGCGGGCGACGGGATTTCGATTCCGGTGACTGACAGCTTCTTACGGCAACCCCACAAACCAACCTGAAATAACGCCGACAGCTTCTGGCGACTTTGCTGGGGATGAGCTTTTCTCTCCGTAAAAATCAAGAAATATTATCCTCACACATCGACAATATGTCCATCTCCCTCTTGGACCAAATTAACCTTCTTCCATTGGCGTATTTTACCCATTTCTGTCTTGGGAAAGTACAGCTAACTCCTTGGACTTCAGGACTAGCTGTTCAATCGTCTTTGAACAGAGGGGTTCAGAAGGCCAATAAGGACTCTTTAAATCTTCATGTGGGGTCGAACCCCCAATAGGTGTGTCGGTGGACTAATTCCACCTGAGCATTTTTTTTGCCTTGAATTAGGTCCCGCACTGGGTCCTAAAATTTTTCACAACTCCTTTTCAAATTTGTTTTGTTGCTTCACAAATTAAACCAAATCGTGTTGTGCTGCGTACACTTTAAGATATTAATTTAATTTTACACCTTTTTAAATAAAGATGTTAAAATTTCCTGTAAATTAAGACCCGCCCGATCTACAGGTTAACCTTTATTTTCAGTGCTCGCACTAAAAATTACGAGGTTTTCGGCCATATAGCTAACCCTAAAACTTTCTGTTTTAAAACCCGCTGGGATGGCTTACCCAACGCTGACCCTTTCCTTCAACCTGCCAACGAACCGCAACGAACGTAACGTCGCTTCCACCATCAAGTTCGGAGCTGGATTTGAAGATCTCGAGGTCATTACCTCAAGGTTTATCCTCGGGAAAGCCCCATTCGTGGTGATGAACATCGCTACCTCGGAAGTTTAAGAGCCGTCTGTAGAATTCAGTTTGAACTACCTTCAAGACTTCTTTGGATTTCAAGACTAGCTGTTCAACTATCTTCGAACAGAGGGGTTCAGAAGGCCACTAAGGACTCTTAAAATTTTCATGTGGGGTCGGACCCCCAATAGGTCAGAAGGCCACTAATGACTCTTTAAATTTTCATGTGGGGTCGGACCCCCAATAGGCGTGTTGGTGGATTAATTCCACCTGGGCATTTTTCTGCCGCGAATTGGGTCCCGCACTGGGTCCTAAACTTTCTCACAACTTCTTTTCACATTTGTTTTGCTTCTTTGCAAATTAAATCAAATTGTGTTGTACTACGCGCACTTCAAAATATTAATCAATTTTACAACCTTTTAAATCTACAGGTTAACCTTTATTTTCAGTGCTCGCACTAAAAATTACGAGGTTTTCGGCCATATAGCTAACCCTAAAACTTTCTGTTTTAAAACCCGCTGGGATGGCTTACCCAACGCTGACCCTTTCCTTCAACCTGCCAACGAACCGCAACGACCGTAACGTCACTCCCACAATCAAGTTCAGAGCTGGATTTAAAGACCTCGAGGTTATCCTCAGGAAAGCCCCATTCGTGGTAATGAAGATGGCTGCCCCGGAAGTTCAAGAGCTGTCTGCAGAATTCAGTTTGAACTGCCTTCAAGACTTCCCTGCCAGCAAGAAGTCGTCACGAAACCCGCCAAACTTGCTATCCCCGCTACTGTTATGGGGAAGGAAGTGATGATTTTCGAAGATTTGACTGAAGGATTAACTGTTCTGCCACCCGTGTTTGAGATCGGGTCAAGCTTAAGGATTGTACCACTGACCCGAACTCCAAGGAGGAACCGCAATAGGAGAATTCAGAGGGCCATCAAAGCCCAGACTTCTGAGAACACACCTGATGAGGAGGAGCCTCTTCAAGTAGAAGAGGTATTACCATAAATTTACCCACTCCTACGAGGAAGTAGATTCCATCCTCTGACAGATACTGATGGGTATGAGAGTATCCGGAAGATTGCTGCCGCATTTCCACCACCTCATGGACATGGTAAGAAGGGAAAGAAATTCAACCCCATCACCCGAGTTAGTGCAGTCTTCAGAAGGCTTGCTATTAAAGAAGGATGTTCTGTTAGTGAATTACTTAAACGAGTGGGACATGCAATTTCCCCTTATATGAAGAATGAAATTTTGAAGGATATTAAGTTCGCTAGAAAATCTCATAGGTCGAATATAAAGTCACCTACCCGTGTTCCCGTCTGGCTCCATTTGGGAAACTGAGTCGATACTACTATGATCACCACCGATCATACCACCACCAAAACCACAGGTTGCCGGCCAATTAAGTCAAGACTGGGTCCGAGAGGTTTACCCATTATTCCCACAATCATGGAAAGAAATACAAGACGATTACCTGACATTGTAGCCGGTCTACACCATGGGGAGCATACCTTCCCTCGACATACCGATGTTTCTACTAAGATGTTCCGTCCTGAGGCATCATTGTCAAAGAAGAAGAGGGTATGGATACCCAAGGTCGCGTGAGCCTGCAAGACAAGAAGTAAAACCAGTGCCTGAAATATCTGACATCGTCGCGACAATAGCCAGTGAGATGGAGGAACAAGTTGAGGATTTCCATCAAGGTCCTCTAGATCTTAATGGAAATAGCAATCAAGGAATCGATAATTGAGGAAAAAGTTGAGAAACTCAGGATTGAGATTTCTGAGTTGGCTCGAGAACACTTTTGAGTTAGCTTGAGAACACGGTGTTTCCGTCGACAGTGAAAATGAGGATTTTGATTACAGTGATTACTTGGAGGAAGATTTCATGGATGGGCATATGA
>NW_018219894.1:220559-221016 GCF_001263595.1 Phalaenopsis equestris
AAATGAAAGGAGAGAGGCTACTTTGACAGAAAAATAAGAACAACCAAAGAAGGATTTTCCATCAAGTTCCATGCCAGAAAAAAAGTTCAAGCAACTGGTTGAACAAGTGAGGGATGCCTTAGCCCAGTCCAAGGGTGGTGCATCAATTTTAAAGGGTAGACCTTACCCGGAGGAGTTTGATGTCGTGCCTTTTCCCAAGGGCTTTGTAACCCCAAACTCATATTCAATGGGACCGGAAATCCCAGACAGCACATAACACATTTTCGAGCCAATTGTGGCAACACGAGGAATAGCAAAGCTCTACTCTGTCAGCAGTTTGTCAGCAGCTTGTCAGGGATTGCTTTCAACTGGTATGTCGAGCTGCCCAACCGGTTAGTTAAAACATTTTCAGAGTTGGAACAGTTATTTGTGAAAAGATTTGCTGGGGCGCAGCATCATGCGTCTAATGGAGAACTCA
>NW_018219894.1:222466-222890 GCF_001263595.1 Phalaenopsis equestris
TCAGTTGGCTAGCACATCCTCAGATGAAGTTTGCTCGTTGGGAGAACAGTCAGGGGTAACCTTCACAGATGAAGACCTGCTGCTCGGTACCGCCGACCACAACCGTCCGCTCTACATCTCCGTCAACATTCGCAGATTTGTGTTATCCAGAGTTTTAGTGGATCCTGGAGCATCTCTTAACTTGATGAGTCTATCGATGTTAGCATATTTGAAATTTGACGTTCAAGAGCTCATCCCCAATAAGATGATGTTAAGAGGATTCAACCAGAAGGGAGAAAGAACCCTTGGATCAATCTCATTACTTATGAAGGTTGGAGAACTCGTAGCAACGGTTAAAGTTCATATCATCGATGCCGAGACCTCTTTTAACTCTCTATTGGGTCGACCATGGATTCATGAGCACAATATGGTTCCATCATCTCTT
>NW_018219894.1:223188-226228 GCF_001263595.1 Phalaenopsis equestris
TTGAACGGACTAGGCCAACTATCAACATTGGTGATGAAGACAGTTCTGAAGATGAGGTAATGATGACAAAACAGAAGAAGCCTCAGTACGAGATATCCCTAGAAGATATAGAGAGAACTGAATATAAAATAATGTATGATCGGATAAACAACTATGTGGATACTATGACCCTCACTCCGATTCTCCCTCAAATGGCAGAGAATTTAGAGGTCAAGGAAGTTCGTAGTGTTGGTTCAAAACCGATCAAATTTTACCGTGCTTCTACCTCTACTGAGCTTGAAAAACATGTAAATTTGGATGTTGATACTAATGAATTAATGGAATTGCCTTTTGGTTACTTCTCTCCTTGTGTTCAAAAGTTAATTCAACAGTTACATTTACCAAAGTAAATGCAAAAGGATAAATTTCAACTCTTTGAAAAATTGTGGAATACTAAAAGACGAACTCCCAATTCAAAAGAAGGTCTCAGATTTGGTACAGTTGGACTAGTCGATGATTCCGAATTTTGCATGGTTGTTACTAGTGAGTCAAAAAAAGATTGTCTAGATGTAGAGGATGACTCTATTGATCAACTAATAGAAGATGATCCTCCAGAATTTGAGGAAGAAATTAAATCCACTATCGATGAATTGAAAAGATTAACCTTGGGACTGAAGAACGACCCCGTTCTACATTTATAAGTTCTCTACTTGATGACAAAGAGTCTGCAGAACTGGTCAAACTATTAGCAGAATTCAAAGATTACTTTGCATGGAGCTACGATGAAATGTCAGGACTGTTAGCAGAGGTTGCAGTCCATAAACTTGGGGTGGACAAGAATGTAACCCCATTAAAACAAGCTCCCAGGAGAATGCACCTCGAAATAGAACAACAAGTCATCACCGAGGTAAAGATATTGATAGACGCCAACTTTGTTAAAGAAGAGCAGTACCCCACGTGGTTAGCCAATATTGTACCAGTTAAAAAGAAAAATGGACAGATTCGCGTTTGTGTCGACTTCAGAGATTTGAACAAGGCATGTCTGAAAAACGAGTTTCCACTACCTATACCAGAAATGATGGTGGATATCGCTTCAATACATGAGATTTTCTCCTTCATGGATGAATCATCGGGGTATAACCAAATCAAGATGGCTCTCGAGGATGCAACACTTACAGCTTTCAGAACACCGAATGGAATATTTTGTTACACAGTGATGTCGTTCGGCCTAAAGAACGCTGGAGCAACATGTCAGCGTGCAATGACGAAGATTTTTGACGACCTCATTCACAATCAAGTAAAATACTATATGGATGATCTGGTCATCAAAATTAAATGAAAAATAGACGATTTGTAATATTTTAGGATTGTGTTTGAACGGTTACAATGATATGTCCTTAAAATGAATCCCTTAAAGTGCGCCTTTGGCATCACTTCCTGGAAATTTCTAGGACTCGTTGTCCGTCATCGGGGAATCGAGATCAACCCAGATAAGATTAAAGCTATCTTGGAAATGCCTCCCCCTAAAACCTTGAAATAGCTACGTTCCTTCCAAGGGAAGTTGGCATATCTGAGACGTTTTATTTCTAACCTCTAAGGTAGGTGTCAGCCTTTCTCGGCATTAATTAAAAGGGACGCCAAATTTGTTTGGGAAAAGAAATGCCAGCGCGCCTTTGAGGACGTTAAAAAATATTTAATGACACCTCTTATTTTGGCAGCCCTTATCCCAGGGAAACCGTTGATACTCTACAGCGCGGCTTTGGATGACTCTCTCGGAGCCCTCTTAGCCTAAGTTCTCTACTACTTGAGTCTTCGTCTAATACCAACGAAGATAAAGTATCCACCTATTGAGAACCATTGTCTGGCATTGATTTTCACCACTTAAAAGCTTATACATTACATGCTTTGTAAAGTTAATCCCTTGCAATATTTGATGACTCGACCAACACTCTCCGGATGTTTAGCAAGATGGTCAATGATCTTATTACAGTTTGATATAACTTTTGTGCCCCTCCATGCTATCAGAGGACAGATTTTAGCAGATTTTCTCGTTGCACACCCACTGCCAGCTGGGTCCTCTCTAAATGACAAGTTACCAGATGAGCAGATACTACAAATAGAATTCTCCAGTGCGCAGCGCTGGGAAATGTACTTTGATGGTGCCTCATCAGCCAGGAAAGCCAAAGGATCAGGGACAATTATACCAGGCAAGGCAGGGATTGGTTTAATCTTTATTACGCCGGATAGGGGAATCGCCGGATAGGGGTATGTTGAGGTTCTAATACCACCTGACAGAGCCGTGCACCAACAATGAAGCAGAATATGTAGCTTTAATCACGGGATTGGAAATGACAATCTCAATGTAGACTTGGCGATTTCAATAGATATAACAAACATTGTCATTTATGGTAACTCTCAACTTGTCATCCAGCAAGTCCCCGGACAATAAGAATTCTAAAACCAAGATTAGCAGAATACCATCTGTACGCGATGAAGCTCCAGGAGCAGTTTCCCGAGGTGAATTTCTACCGGATTCCTGGGGGAGATAATGCTCATGCCGACGATTTAGCAAAACTCGCTAAAAAAATGACGTGTCCCCCGGAGGATTCCATCGAAGTCACGGTGCAAGGAAGATGAGTCTTATCTCGAAGCGACTTCGAAACTCTACACAAGCTTGGAAAAAAAGAAATAATAAATACAGTTGCGGACATCAATGAAGATTGGCGCAAGCCATTAATAGAATATTTGCATACTGGAAAGCTACCAGAAGAGATGTCTGAGGCACACCACATCACAAGAAGGGCCATGTCTTACGCCCTGGTGGGAAATGTTCTCTACAGAAGATCGTTTGACCAAATGTGGCTACACTGTTTGAGCAGAGCCGAGGCACGGTATATTGTTAAATAAGTACATGTCGGATTGTGTGGCACTCACCAGTCGGGACCAAAAATGAAAATGAAGATCAAAAGACTCGGATATTATTGGCCAGCAATGATGTCCGATTGCATGGATACAACCAGAAGATGCACCAATGCCAAGTGCATGGGGTGGTCTTACACCA
>NW_018219894.1:226927-228851 GCF_001263595.1 Phalaenopsis equestris
CTGAAAACCTATTACGCAACCTGATGTCACTTGCCTCCGCTTGCCTCTGCTTGCTTTGAAACTTTGAAACCTTGATTGTTTTAGGGTTATCTATATGGTCATATGTCTATGATCGGGTCTAAATTTTGTAATTAACCTCAATACAATGAAAATTTTGAGAAGATTTTTGAACTTCACATGTTCTCTTTTCTATTTTTGAATTTAAATATTCTATTAAATTAAACAAAACTCACACATAAAATGAGTAATCCTTTTCATCAAAACAAACTAAAATTTACTTTAATAAACACTCTGTTTTGTTCTTATTCATGCCAAACTTCGGCCCACTGACGTTTCTTTCTGTTGTTTGCAGAAAAATGTTAGGATAGCGCTGATCTTTGCCTTCCAGGACGGCTGGAACCTCGCACTGAATGAAGAGATGACGCCACAAGGAGGTTTCAGAGATTTCGACATGGACTTCAACCAGATTGATATGGACTACGACGGTCCTCTAATGGGCGTAGTTAGCAATGAAGAAAAGAAGGGACTACCTTCGCTGTTGAGGGTGACCACTCAAGACGACGTGTCACGTAAGGATAAAAACGTGATAGCAGAACAAGATCCGATGGAGGGGCCCAGCCGACTGCTCTCCATGATAGCTACTCCAACAAGGGGCTTAACAACTGCCCACAGTGAACAACTACCAAATACTCCACTCCGCAGAACAAAATGCAGAAATGCAAGCTGAAAGAAACAGAGAGTCTTTCTGCGACAGGAACACAAACGTCAAAGAAACGTGAGCGGTTTTCTTACCCCCATTCTTGAGGGACATATCTACGATCCAGAGCTGAGAGAGACTTCTGCCAGCCTACTCACTATAGATGAAGAGTTAGGATTTTTGACAGGATCAGATGTACCCTCGATCCCAGATATCTTGTGCAAAGGTTGCCCAACATGCAACATCGAGATACCAGTCCGGACATCAGTCACGGGCGCATTTGTAGAATGCCCGGACTGCAACGTTCTACATCTACAGCATTTCAGTACCTTAGAAGAATACATTGCAAGCACCAACGAGTCTCAAACTCCAGGTTTGGTGGCAAATGAGTCGTATGTCCCACTAGGGACGGATCAACGCGCACCATGGTACCCAGGATCATACATCCCGCTTGAGGCTGAATCTCATATTCCGGATCGGCCAGCACCAATTTAGATTCCCGCCGAGGCCCGGAGGAAGGAACGTCCTAGATAGCTGCCAGCTCCTGGTATGGTGGAATATTACAAAATAAGCAAGGTAAACAATGGTGGAATATTACAAAATAAGCATGGTAAACAAAAGAGAATTTGAGTTCTATGAAGAGGTTCAGGGAAAGTTTATCAACATATTGGAAGGCCTGGAACTATATACCAGGGTTTTCTCTGAAATTGATGAAAGAAGCATTTTGGACTGCATCTTCGATTTAAGAGATAGAGGTCGAGCGGGCCTTCTCATGGAAAGAACATATTCCGAGCCGAAGAAGTGGATTGGAGAAAGGGAAGAATCACCATCCAGTGCGGCTGTTGCTACAATTTTACAAATGACAGACAGGAGAATCTGCTTGGGATCGTCAGATACGACCAAGTGGATCAGTTAACCCCGATGATAAAGTGGATGATAAAGAGAATAGTCAAGTGGAATATCCTACCTTCCACTTGCATTCCTAACAATTGCATCATCAACATTTATGAAGAAGGTGACTGCATTCCTCCGCACATTGACCATCATGAATTTGTGAGGCTTTTCTGCATGGTCTCATTCATGAGTAAGAGCAATATTTTGTTTGGAAAAGAAATCAATATAATTGGCCCTGGTGAATTCAGAGGAGCCGTAAAAATTCCTCTTCCAGTTGGTTCAGTACTTGTTCTCAAGGGCAACGATGCGGACGTGGCCAAGCACTGCCTTCCC
>NW_018219894.1:229300-231186 GCF_001263595.1 Phalaenopsis equestris
AGTTCAAATGAACAAAGAACGAAACGACAAATCTTCAACAATAAATAAAACACAAATAAAAGATAATCATAAATGGATAAATAACAAAACAAATTTCCCTTAAAAAAAATCAACCAATTAAAATTAAAAGTTAAAAAAAACACATTTTTGAAAAATCAGTTGTGATAAAAACAACAAGAAAATAAAACAAACCTGTTGAGTGGATACTTTCATTTTCAGAATTTCCTACTCTTTGTGCGCAGCATAACCATCGTTACCTGCATTAACCCTTTGCACATCCTCGTAGAATTTCACATTCTGCTCAAAAACTCCACAAAACTCCACAAATCTTCTCCAAAATCAACCTTCTCATATAACACACTACTGCAAATTCAACATCACAAGCTCTTGGTAAATTTCATATCACATCTTAAAATCAGCACCTAAATCCTGATTCTCACATCTTTGAATTGATACTTACATTTCAATTCTCTCTCCTACATTTCAACTCTCTCATCTTTGGAATTGATACCTACATTTCAATCTCACAATCTTTGAATTGACACTTACATTTCAATTCTCACACAATTCTTTCATCTCTGAATTAATACCTACATTTCAATTGTCTCACAATTGATACCTACATTTCAATTCTCACTTCTGAATCAGTCCTAAATTTCTGATTCTTTACATTTAAGGTCGGTCCTTACATTTTGACACCTTCTTTTGAGAATTGACCTACATTTCAATTCTCATTTCTGAATCAATCATAAATTTTTGATTCTTTACATTTGAGGTCGGTCCTTAATTTCCGACACCTTCTTTTGAGAATTGACCTACATTTCAATTCTTACTTCTGAATCAGTTCTAAATTTCTGATTCTTCACATTTGAGATCGGTCCTTAGATTCATTCACCTTCTTTTAAGAATTGGCCTACATTTCAATTCTCCATTCCGAATAATTCCTAAATTTCTGATTCTTTACATTTGAGGTCGGTCCTTACATTCCGACACCTTCTTTTGAGAATTGACCTACAATTCAATTCTCATTTTTGAATCGACCTACATTTCAATTCTCATTTTCGAATCAGTCCTAAATTTCTGATTCTTTACAATTGAAGTCGGTCCTTACATTCTGACACCTTCTTTTAAGAATTGACCTACATTTTAATTCTCATTTTCGAATCAGTCCTAAATTTCTGATTCTTTACATTTGAGATCGGTCCTTACATTCTAACACACTCTTTTGAGAATTGACCTACATTTCATTTCTCATTTCTGAATCAATCCTACATTTCTGACTCAATACATTCGAGGTCGGTCCTTACACTCCGACTCTCTCTCTGTCTCTCTCTTTTCGAGTTGATAGTTGAATTTCAATTTCTACCTCGGGGTCAACACTTACATCTTGACTCGCATCCTTTGGAAATCTTTAAATTTTCATAACTCAAAACTCCACTCTCCAATCTCCGGCGAGAGTCCCTACTTCTCGACTTTATTAAGCACACATCTGTTAGTTCCTTGGCAGAAACAAATTACACACACAACTCTACACATACTTCTGGGTTTGTAGACTAAGGAGTCTGTATTGGTTTTTATTGATCTTGTCGGTCAACACCAATACGCGCGGTCTGCTTTCCCAGCACACCACACCTATTGGGGGTCCATTTGTTGACCTCCTAGCCTAGGGCCTAGCCATAAGAATTTGCTTGTTGACTATTCCTAGAAAACTAGAAAAGGCACCCTGACCATCTTCTTTACTCAACCTGAAGTTCCACATATTGGTCCTAACCTCTAAACACTTAGTAGGTCTGTGGGGGAAACTCAAGATGAGTCACCCTTAGGACTACTGGACCTTAGGGTTAACCCTGGGTGTTGGTCTGGAGCTAAGGCATTCACTACACTCA
>NW_018219894.1:231280-231879 GCF_001263595.1 Phalaenopsis equestris
ACACCCCCAAATTACCAAAATACCCCTCTTGGGCCCAAAATCCAAAAAATTCCAAAAATTTCTAGAAAATCTGAATAAATCCCAAATATTCCCAATTTCATTTCTCTCAATTACCCCATGACCCAATTTGGCCAATTTGACCATCTTTGACCAAAATCCCCCAAATTGCCCTTTAAGAACCAAATTTCCCCAAATCCAACTCAAATGTCCATCAATTGGGTCTCAATTGACCAAAATTCCAATCCTAAACTCAAATTCACTTTTTTTATATGACCAAAATAAACCAAATCCAAGCTCATTTGGTTCATGATTTGAGCCCAATTTTGATTTGGGTCAAAACCCCAATTTTGACCATGTGACCTAATCTCACCAAATTCAACCCATAGCCTAGTAAATTGGAATCAATTAATGTTGAAAAATCTTTATAACATTCCTATACATCAAAATCAACCATCAATTGACCTTGGCAGAGCCTCATATCCATTTGATTTTGGCCTAAATCCAAAATTCCCAAATTTAGCCCCAAATTGGCTAAGTCCCCAAATTTCACCCAATTGATTGCCTTAACCTCTAAATTGGCATCCAATTCATGTTGAAAA
>NW_018219894.1:232464-234180 GCF_001263595.1 Phalaenopsis equestris
ATGAAACCACCTAAATCAAGCCATGGACCAAAGGTCCCCCAAATTAAGGGATCTTATTTCCAAAAAATGCACATGCTTAAGATATCTTTGCCAAATCCAAGCACATTGGCATTAAATTGCTGTGATGGATTCCTCTGGGTTCCTTGAGCTCCAAGCCACCTCCCCTTGGCCGGTTGGCTAGCCTAGTAGCCGGAAAAGCCCAGAACCGAGAGCCACCACCATGTAACCTCACCCAAATCAAAGCTAGAGGCCCCAAACTTATGCCCTGATGGCCACCCCATGACCATTTTTATAAAAAACTCACCTCCCACAACCATGGGAGGTGTGCTAAAAATTTCTTAGAGAGGCCTCTCCAAACTTCACACACACAGAGCTTTCCTAAGATCCCCTCAGAGCATTCCAACCAGTTTCCCTCACCCATTCCCATTGCCGGAGCTCAAATTTAAGCTTGAAACCTTGCCGGAAACCAGGACAGAACCCAATACACCTCCACACTCCACTAAACTTCAATTCCTTTTGCCCACACCTTCACAAGAGTGAAAGAAGCCAAAGCCCCATCAAATCCCCCTTCCACAGAGCCTCTACCATAGCTCTAGACCAACACCTGAAATCGAGCTTGGTCGAATTCATACATAGGCTTTACACCACGACCAGGGACTCAAGCCCTAGCGTCCTTGGACCCCAACGAACGTGCCGAGCATCTTTGATTGAAGCCTCCCTTCTCAGAGCAAAGGTATAAAACTCATCCTCTTCTCGAGCTTATTTTCATTCTTCATTTACTTAAGCTTGATTTCATGGCACCTTAACCGTATGGATGTGTTCGTCTCACTTAGACTTGTCCATAAGATCAAACCCGAAGTGATTTGGTTGAGTCTAGGCCGAGATTTTAAGGTTGTAGTGTGGACGGGCATGGGATCATTCGATCGGAGACAATGACGGTGAGCCATTCCATCAAGCGTGTATCAAATGGACGGGGGAGATCAAGCCGGACAGCGCTTCGGGACATAAACAGCGGGCGGAGTCAGCAAGCTACGTGGACGGCGGCGTCCAACCAGAGCGCGCCACGCATGCCTTCGGAGTTGCCTAGGATCTAGTCAACACGTGCTGTTTAAATAGATAAATAGGGCTTTTTCCTATTTATTTAAATACCCTTAACTTAGAAAATCCATAACTTTGTGTACAAAAATCACAAAAATAAAATAAAAATACATTCTTGCTCAGTGAACAGAGAAGAACAATCTGGAATAATTTTAAAGTCAATTTGATGCATAAAATATTTTTAATTAATTAAACAATATTTGAAATCATTTGATTCTCCATGCATATTGACACACCACCTTGGCTTGAAGTTTTGACATGTTGTAGCCTCTATTAGGGGAAGTATTCTGTTATTTTTCCAAAATTAGAGAAAGTCCCTACATAGAGACCTATATTTTTCAAGTTATTTCACATCATTTCCTTAAAATAATCATGTAAATTAACATATTAAATATTAAATCCCAAGAAAATTTTGGAAGGTCCACCAGGACCAGAGAAACCTTTGAAAATAATTTCATGGGTCAAGTCATTTAAAACATCCTTAAATTTTCCAAATACGAAATCAATAAGATAATTAATTTTGAAAAATACAAACATTTAAATGTCTTGAATTTTTATCTCCACTACGATTTATGATCCAGAGAACTCATCATAAAAGTTTCAAAATATTTTGAGTTC
>NW_018219894.1:236080-236760 GCF_001263595.1 Phalaenopsis equestris
AACCACAATTTCAACTAAATTAAGACGTCTCTATCAGATGATCGAGAATCCCTCGGAGGAGGTAACCTACGGTTGCTAACGAGGATTCCCACGGTTTAAATGAAATTATGAAACTCATTAAGTTGGGTTTAGTAAGTTCATTTGGGCTCAGTAATTCCAATAGAAAATAGTGATGCCGGAATGAGGGAACCGTAGGATCCTAACCATTGTCGCTCTAATCAACTTTAATATACCCTCATAAAATGTAAAGAACTTCAACCATAGGGCCACTTTATTTGAAATTATAAGTTGACACATTAGATAACTCAAACTCGTCCGACAAGGAGCTTGGAACTAGCTTGGTGGGCAGCACAGCCATCTTCAACAGCAAAACCTTTCTTCCCTAAACTAATCTTCCTTCCTTAAACTTAAACAACAAAGCCATAAAACTTTGAGGTTGCTTGCTTATGCAACGTAAATTCTCACCTTATCTTTAGGCCTTTGCATAGCCCTGCTATACAATATAAGCCCTAACTTGTCTTAGGATTCCGAGGTTGGTTTGTCACGACCTAAATCCTCACATCTTCCAGGCTATTTGTGTGATCATTTCACACGAATGTAAGCCCTAACTAAAAAAACTGGCAGGATGAAACACTTAAATATTTCTCCTCAAAACTGAAGCCAAACATTAGGATAGCTTG
>NW_018219894.1:236984-253207 GCF_001263595.1 Phalaenopsis equestris
CCTATTTAGTTCTTTATATTAAATAGGGAAACTTGTCGGAAAATACAAAGGTTTTGCAGACTAAACAGACGTCATACTTTCCTTAGTTTATTTGATTAAGCCTCATCCTCAACTCTTGTGTTTATCCTTTGGGATAGATACATGATTTGAGGTACAATGCTCTTTCATTTTAAATTATAAAAAATATGGGGTCAGTTTGATTTCATACTTCAACATCCTTCTGAAGCGGGCGACAGGATTTTGATTCCGATGACCGACATCTTCTTACGGGCAAGCCCACAAACCAACCCAAAATAACGCTGACAGTGAATAAAGTTATGAAGTTTTGACTTTAAGAAGAGGATAATGAAGTTCAAAACTATTAAAGCCTATCCAGATATAGTAATCCTCACTTGAAAGAAAAAAAGAGAAAAGAGAAAAAGAAAAGAATAGATTGAAAAGATCCTACAAGATGAGAAAAGAAAAGAAAAGAAAAATAAGTGAGGAGAAGCTTGAGAAGATGCCTAATCAAAAATTGGCTTCACTTGAATCAACTTAAGGGAGACGCTTTATTACAATTTCTAAACTTGTACTAGAGTATTAGTAGCATTCTTAGTAAAGTCTTCATGAAGTTATTTTCCATATGAATATTCTAAATGTCCTTAATAGGACAAATTGCAATTTTTTTTGAAATGAACAGAGATTTAGAAATCTTAAATTTGATTACTTAGTATTCCTAGACTTAGAATTTGAATCTAAGTTATTAAAAGTTTTTTTTTTAATTTTGTTATTCAATTAATTAAACTAAGGTATAGAAGTTGTAAGTAAATCTCTATCTTAAGTCATAAGCTTTTATGTAATAAAAGTGTCACTTGCGAAAAAGTAACATTAAGTTTGGGGGATTTTGATACACCTAAATATTATAGTATTTTAATTTCATATTTTATGCTTATTTTTCGTGATATTATTTTTTAAAGAAGGGTATTTTCATGCTTTATTTGCAAGTACATTATTTTAGGTATTTAGAGCAAAAATGACAAAAAGAATGAAATTTGGAGCCAAAATAGTGATTGGAATTCTGGCGCATGATGCGCCATTTGACAAAGGCTTGGCACATGATGTGTCAGAGATGACTTTTTGTGGCTTAAGGAGGTTTAAGACAAATTTTACATGAATTTTCAAAGGGTCACTTGTTCAACACACCTATTGGAGTAATTCAATGCATCTAGACACTCTGGAAGGTTCTTTTATGAAGGGATATGTCTCTTGGATCAAATAGAACTTATTTTGAATTCAAAAGAGTTGAATTTTGGAGGAAATTTTGAATTCCTTTTGAAAGGAGGCAGCCCAAAATAAAAGAGGAAGATTTCAAGAGATTTTAAGGAGTTAAAGGGAGGACGAAAAGGACAAGAAAGTACGGGTGGCATGAAAGGTAAGGAGAGAAGTGATACACAAAAATAATATATTATTTTAAGTACATATTTTATGCTTATTTTTTGTGATATTGCAATTTAAAGAAGGGTATTTTCATGTTTTTGTTGCAGGAATATCACATTTGGGTATTTGGAGAAAAAAATGGCAAAAAAAATGAAACTTGGGACCAAAACATTGAATTTTGGAATTCTGGCGCATGATGCTCCAATTGGCGCATGATGTGTCGTTTGATAGATGCTTGCCGCATTATGTGCCAGAGACGACTTAATGTAGATTAAGGTCATCCGAGATGAATTTTGCATGATTTTTCAAAAAGACACTTGCTCTACGCATATATTGGAGTAATTCAATGCATCTAGACACTTTGATAGGTTCTTTTATTAAGGGATATGTCTCTTGGATCAAATGACACATCTTTTGAATTCAAAAGAGTTGAATTTTTTAGGGAATTTTGGAAGGAATTTTGAATTCCCTTTGAAAGGAGGTAGCCCAAAATAAAAGAGGGATATTTCAAGGAGTTAAAGGGGGGCAAGAAACGACAAGAAAGTAAGGGTGGCATGAAGGGCAAGGAGAGAAGTGATACACTAAAATAATATATTGTTTTAAGTACATATTTTATGCTTATTTTTTGGTGATATTACACTTTAAAGAATAATATTTTTATGTTTTTATTGTAAGTATATCATATTTAGGTATTTGGAGCAAAACTGACAAATAGGACAAAATTTGGAGCCAAAAACAACGAATTTTGGAATTTTGACGCATGATGTGCCAGATTGGGGCATGATGCGCCGTTTGACAGAGGCTTGCCACATGATGCACTAGAGACGACTTTTTGCAGATTAAGGCGGTTCAAGATGAATTTTACATGAATTTTCAAAGGTACACTTGTTCTACACACCTATTGGAGTAATTTAATGCATCTAGCCACTCTGGAAGGTTCTTTTATGATGGGATATGTATCTTGGATCAAATGACACTTATTTTGAATTCAAAAGATTTGACTTTTGAAGGAAATTTTGAATTCCTTTTGAAAGTAGGCAGCCCAAAATAAAAGAGGGAGATTTCAAGGAGTTAAAGGGGGGACAAAAGGACAAGAAAGTGTGGGTGGCGTGAAAGGCAAGGAGAGAAGTGATACACCAAAATATTATACTGTTTTAAGTGCATATTTTATGCTTATTTTTGGTAATATTGAACTTTAAGGAAGAGTATTTTCATATTTTTGTTGTGGGTATATCACATTTAGGTATTTGGAAAAAAAAAAGGCAAAAAGGATTAAATTTGGGGCCAAAATAACAAAATTTGGAATTCTGACGCATGAAGCTCCAGATTGGCGCTTGATGTGCTGTTTGATAGAGGCTTGTTGCATTATGCGTCAGAGACAACTTTTTGTAGATTAAAGCAGTTCAAGATGAATTTTATGTGAATTTTCAAAAAGACACTTATTCTACACACCTATTCGAGTAATTCAATGCATCTAGACACTTTGGAAGGTTCTTTCATGAAGGGATATGTCTGTTGGATCAAATTACACATCTTTTGAATTCAAAAGATTTGAATTTTAGAGGAAATTTAGAAAGAAATTTTAAATTCCTATTGAAAGGAGCTAGCCCAAATAAAAGAGGAAAATTTTAAGGAGTTGAAGGGGGGACGAAAAGGACAAGAAAGTGGGTGGTGTACACCTAAAATATATTATATTTTTAGATGTATTTTTATACTTATTTTTGAGATATTACACTTTAATGGAAGTTATTTGTATGTTTTTCTTTCTGGTATATATGTTTTTCTTTCAGGTATAAGTAAAAAGGTAAAAAATCCTAAAAGGAGTGAAAAAGGATCAAATTTGGTGCAAAGAGGTGAATATTGTGCTAAAGTGTTTCAGCACCTAAGCGCCAGATCTGATGCTTAAGCTTCGGTTAAACAGAGATGGCTGCTCCTAAGCAGCAGAGGCCCCGCGCTTAAGCGCTAGAGGCAATTATTTGGCGATTTTTCTTCATTTGATCAAATTTTGAACAGGCATTTGAGGCATGTATTGGCTAAAGAGGGTGGTTGTGACCACTAAAAACAAAAATATTATTAAAAAACTTTTGAAAAGAGGTATCCTTTGGAGAACACATAGAATTGGGACACATTTTGAAGAGTTATCAAGGAACCTCTTGGAGATTTATAAAAGAAGGAAGTTGAAACTGTTTAATGTGTTCTTGAAAGTTCTGAAAAGTGTTGGAAAGGAGAGAGTTCTTAAGAGATTTTCATGCACCACAAATTTACTTTATCCTTTTTGTTCCTAGTTTATTTTGAGAGTGTTATAAAAGAGAAGAGATTCAAAAGAACTTCTAGAGTTTGGTGGAGGATTTGAGATAAGTTTTTATCTTCTGTTTTGAACAACTTCTAGTTTTAATTGAGATTATTTGTTGGTTTAACAATGATTTCTACTTTGAAACTAAAGTGTGGTTTTGTTTTCTTCATGGATTCTGAGTACTTTTCTTTATCTTCCTCCTTAAAATGATAAGTAATTAAAGTGTTGGATGGAAGTTGTGAAGAGTATTTATCTTTAATGTTAGAAAAAGTTATGATTGTTTAAATCCATGAACTTCATTTACTTCTTGATTTGGCCTATCCAGATGTCAGAATTTGTTGTAAGAACATGTAAGAACCAGGCTTGTATTATCTCAGTCAACAATTTAAAAGAATCACATGAGGTTGTATGAATGAGAATGTAATTCATATGATTTAGTGCAAATAAATAAGGAAATAATCTTTGAAGGGTGTAGAGTTAAAGAACATTAAAGTGACAGGTTAAAGCCCCCACTTGGTTTATTATTTTAGGTTCTGATACGAGATGCTATCCTCTAGGTGGAGGGAATCGAGGAACTCTATAATGAGACATGGTATCTTCCCTGCCTAGCCGGTCTTCAGAACTATTCAAACTTTAAATTAGCCAATGTTCTTTATAACATTTCTAGTATGGGTAAAAAATATAATTTCTCTGATTTGACACAACACAATTTGCATATTACCATAATAGAATTCCTATGCCTATTTTTTATTCATGATAAGGAGAGATATATTTTCAAATTTAGTGCTTTTTTTTTACATAAACTCAAGTTACCTTTTTAAATTGGTATACTATTGCATACAAGTAGTTATTGGGGATCAGGTAGCATGAAAGGTAAGAAGAAGAAGGGGAGATTTTCTTTTAGGGTTGTAAGAGTAGAGGGAAGGTGAGAGATTTCTTCTTTATTATACTTCTAAGAGAGAATTGAGTGTGCTTGTAAAGAGAGAAAGACTTAGAGAGAACTTCTAAGGATTTTCTTGGGAATGATTGTGAGATAAGTTGTGTCTTTTATTTCTTTTATTTTGTAAGATTTTTTTAATGTATGAAATTCATGTTTTGTCGTATCCTTCTCATAAATTTTGAGTAGTCTTCTTTATCCTTCTCCCTACTTATAGATATGGTTTTGTGAAGAATTGATTTTATTTTCTATGAGTTTAAATCTCAATAATTTGTGATGATTTGAACTCTGATCTTAATTTATTTTTTGATTTGGCCATTTGAAATGTTACAACATGTTGAGAGACATATGTTCTAAGAAGGGCTATGATTTCTATAATAGGGGGAGAATCACATTTGATTTTAAGGGAGAGTATGTCATGCATGGAATTGAGTGCAAATAAATAGAGAAATATACTTTTTTTGGATGTAGAATTTAAGATTTTAAGGTGATAAATTAAAATCTCCAATTTTTTCTATTTGATTGGAAACTAATGTGATATTGTTAGTCCTTAGGGGAGGGAGTAGTGAGAGCTCTCGAGTGGCAATCGATATCCTCCTAGCCTAACCACAAAATTAAGGTGGAAACTGTGGTTTAGTAAATATTGTTTATAGCACTTGGAAGAGGGTAAAAATAGGATTGCTCCTATTTAGCAAAAAACATTTTTTATATATATTTTCAAATGATTTTAATTTTTTTACAATCCATATACTCATTGTAAAAGGGAAGGATGCTTTCTTAAATTTGAATCTTCCATAAAAAATTTTTTTTTAGTTTTCGTAATTTTACTTTTGAAAGTTTTGTTTTTAGTTAGTTAAATCTATTTATCAACTACATTTTATATAGCATTCACTTTAATAGTTAATATTGAAACGTCACACTTTAATTTTATTTTTGTACTATTAAATTATAAAATAATTTTATGAATTTACTTATAAGTTTGTCCAAATTTTCTATGGGATCGATAACTAGGACTCAATTAGAGCCTTTTATCACTTAAGTGATGCGTATACTTGTGTTGATTTTAAAAAGAATTTGGTAATTTAAAAGAGTTTTAAAGATAAATTATTTTCATCAAAGGAATTAGTGTTAGTATTATAAAGGTATTTTTGTTGGCATTATATTGCATATTTATTCTCATATTTGCCGTGTGTATTTTGTAATATTGAAAGATATTTACAAAATTTACACACTAAATCTACTTGCATCAAGTTTTTGGCGCCATATTAGTAAGTTATATTATTTTATTATAAAAAAAACAAAAAAAGAGTGTTTATACTTTAATTTTGAACATTTTCATATTTAAGCGTGTTTGCTTATTTTTAATTGCTTGCTTTCTTTGTTTATGCGTAGTGTAAAATCTAAAAATTTAGTACCATACAATTCTGAATTAAAGAGAACTATTAGAAAAACTCAAAAGCAACAAAAAAAATTATATCATTTTAGCAAAATAGTTTGCAATTTGAGTAATTCTAGAAATGAAAATGAACATCATCGTAGACCTTTAAGAGATTATGTTAATCCTACAGCAGATGAAATTCATTTTAGCAAACAGAACTTTGTTGTAGTTGTCAATTTATTTGAGCTTAAACCTGCTATTATAAAAATGGTACATGTCGACACTTAAAAGTTGGGGAGTTTCCTGTTGAAGTTGTCGATTGCCGGAATCGAAATCCTATCGCTCGCTTCAGAAAGGCATTTAATTTACAAATATATATATATATATAACTTTAGAAAAATATAAAATCAAACTCATTTCATATCTTCCATAGTTTAAATGAAAGAGCACTACACCTCCAACTATGTATCTGTCCCGAAAGATAAACACATACCTTCATAGTGAGGATCAATCAAATAAACAAAGAAATATATGACATTCGATTGGTCTTTGAAAACCATTTTATTTATAAATAGAGAAGTTATCCTATTTAATATCAAAAATTAAATAGGGTTTATACTAAGATGGGTTCGAAAAATCTTCTTATAAGGGCAAGCCCCTACAGTTAATTACATCATAGATAACCGAAGTCACCTAAGAAAACTCTAGATAAAAATCAAGGGATATTGTCTTCAAAAAGTTCAAAGGAATAGGTCTTCTAAATGAAATTTGAAAAAGAGGTGTGAAAGTGGAATGTCTTAAATTTGTAACATTTATTATAGAATCCAAAGGAAGAACTAGGGGATGTCACAAATACTGAAGAGAACCTAGGTGACTTCCAAGGATATCCTATGATTGGCTTAAATTCAAAGGAGAAATATTTAAGTGTTTCAACTTGCCAATTTTATTAGTTACGACTTACATTCATATGAAACGATCATACAAATAGCCTGGAAGATATGAGGATTTAGGTCGTCACGAACGACGACGTAGGAATCCTAAAATGAGTTAGGGCTTAAATTATGTAGCAGAGCTAGACAATAGATTAAAGATAAGTTTAGAATTTATGTCGCACTAGGTGGACAACCTCAAAGTCATATGGCTTGGTTGTTTAATCCTATGGAATGGTTTTGCTGATGTAGACATGTTTTGCTATTGAAGATGGTCGTGCTGCCCACAGTACTAGCTCCAAGCTCCTCATAGTGGCAAGTTTAAGTTTTCTACTGTGTCGAGACATGATGTCAAATCAAATGTTTTCTAAATTTATGTTTATTTAAATGTTATGGGGAATGTTAAAGTTAATTAGAGTGACACCGATTAAGATCCTGCGGTTCCCTCGTTCTGGCACCATTATTTTTTCGGATTCACTTAGTCCAAATAAATTTAATAAACTCAACTTAATGAGTTCCATACTTTCATTTAGACCATGGAAAATCTTGTTAGGAACCATAGGTTACCTCCTCCGAGGGATTCTTGATCATTCAATAGAGACATTTTAATTTGACAGCAATTTTTTTTTTGATGTTTGTGATTAAATTTTTAGTTGTCTTATATTTTGAATATTGTGGTGGAAAATTTTATCTTGTTTAATTTTTAAATTTTTTTGTTTTGTTTGAGCGGCTATCCTAACTGTTTTGGTTTTGGCATGCATTCTGACATTTTTGTTTAATATGCAAGTTTGAGACAAGAAGTACGAAAAGGTAAATACAATAATTTAAAAGCGTACTTGTCGATTCTTCTCGTTCCTCCACTTGAAATGTTGTTGGCAAAAGGTTAGCTTTGGCAGTGTATAAATATAATTTTGCAAAGAATTGAAATTTTTGGGGTAGATGAAGGTATCGCTGTGAGAACCCAAGTTACGACTTTATTGAGTCTCCAAAGAGCTTAGTGGGTGATTTTAGAACAAAATTTGGCAAGTTCAATTTTTCCTTAATAATATCCAAAAGATTTTAAAGTGTTCGCGGAATGACCCAGAACTACTTCGAGGATCTCTTGAATTATTTCAAGTTCATTCAGAATTTCATCATATTGTTCTATTAATCATCCAAGGTTAGAGTGTGACTACCCTGTTGCCCAGTGAAGCTGGACAATTGAATTATCCCAAATATAGGATACATAATCAATTGATATTTAAGAGTTATGTGGGTGGGTGCCTCTAAGGCAGGTTTGAGACATAAAAGAATATGGTGCCCACAATTAAAGTCAGGCTTGTAATGTTTAAAAATGTTAATCACCAATGATAATGTCTTCTATTGAGTTTAGACATCGAGCCTATGCCACTACCAATCCCTTAATGACATAACGAGCAAATTGATGGTGGTTAAGATTTTGGTTTAAGTGACATATGTTCTTATTGAAAGATCACATCATCATCAATGTTAGGCCTAAGATAATTAAATAATCATCTTCTTACTTAAGTCCATCACTTAAGAATCATTTGATCTTAATTGACTTCCAAGTCATGATGATTAAGGGAGTTAGGATTTTTGTTCATATTATAGAAAAGGTGGCAAGTGAGTTTATGTCATTTAATACCATTGTATTTCAATCATCCAAACATGTTCATTAGGATCAAAATTACCCATTTCCCGTTTGTTAACCCTAAATTTTGAGCAAGGCACCAAAATCTAAAATTACCCATTTACCTTTGGGGCTCCTCACCTCATAACTCATTAATCAAAATTCAAACGACTTTGAGAATTTAGAGTGTCCTATCCATGGCTCAATTAAAACATGAGAGGAGAAAATGTGAGTTTTTAAAATTTAATTTAAGTAATCATTTAAACTTAAAGGTAGTAATTTCGAAGTTGACTTTACTTAACTATCCAAAATAAACTTTTTTATTCATGAGAAAATTACAAGAGGTCCCCTTAGGTCAGAGGAACACTTCGACAAAATTTCATGATTTTTGAATTAAATTTTTATTATTATTATTTAATTATCAACAAATTCCAAAATAATCTTTTAATTACAAAAATTATCTTTATATTTTTATTAAACTTCTTTAAGTTTAGAAGACTTAGAGAATCAAATTTTATATTTTTTTGATTTTTAATTTATTTATTATAATTATTTTAATGGGAAAAAAAGAAAAAATATATTTTTAAAGTTTTAAATTTTATTTTTTTTCTTGGAAGAGTTAGGGAAAAAAATTTAATGAATCCTAAGTGATCAGGAGACTATTAAGCAGACTTTATAATATTTTTGTATTTTTGGGATTTTTAATTATTTTTAATTATTTTTTAAATCAAGTATTTTCTCGAAAATAACTTTTATTTTTTTAAGTGTCTCTCATCAGAAGAAACTCATAAAACTACTTTTCATAATTATCTCAAGTGTATTTAATTTATTATAATTTTTTTTGTACAAAAATATAATGTTTCTTAACAAATCAACATTAGTAAACTTGATAAAATAATTTTTAAATTTTTTCACCGGTAAAAATGATTTTTTATACATAGTGTGGAATTAATTTTATCAATTTTTTATTAATATTTAATTTACATAAATTAAAAAAAAGTCATATGCATTTAATTAATAAAAGAAATGTACAAAATGATTCAAATCATCATATAATTTTTCCTAATCTTCTCTGACCACAGGAAACCTACTAAAATTATCCTCATAATTTTCCAAGGAATATTTTAAATTATATAATTAAAATAAGCCAAAATAACTATCCTATCTTGAAAATTAGGGTTAGAAGCGTAGAGATATTCTCTAACCTTATAAAAATCAGAAAACAACCCCTATGTTAAAAGGAATAAACTCTAAAATTCTCAAGCCATGGTGACCATTACTTGATCATAATGAATTAAAAAACTCCAAAGAGTATTTAATTCATTAAAAGTTAGGGATAAGAAAATAAATTTAAATTTTAGTCCACATTCTTCTCCTCTGTTCACTGAGAAAGAAGATATTTTTTATTTTATTTTTAGGATTTTTCTTCACAAACTTAAGACTTTTCAAAGATCAGGCATTAAAATAAATAAAAAATCCCCCTATTTATCTACTTATCCACACGGTGCCACCTCCAACTTGTCCACTCGGAAGTCCCCAAGCGATACTTTTTCATATGACACCGCCAACCACGTTGCCACCTTGTCAGCCCACCTTTTCGCTCCATCCACTCGTCTGACTTAATCTTATCCGTCGGCTGAGTAAACAAATGATCAGACGGCTCTCAGTCATCATCCCCGATAGCCAGAGCCCATGAACCATTAAACTTATAGACCTAAGATCTCGCTTGATTCTCAGTCAAATCACATGGGGTTTATTCCTACACCTTCATCTACTCAAGACAAACATATTTATATGATTGATCAAACATGATATCAAGCCATTACACATGGAGGATCAAAATGAGCTTGATTTAGGGTTGAGATTCAATACCTTCGTCAGAAATGGGAGGCCTCAATCAGATTGTTGTGGTAGTTTTAATTGAGTCTAATGACCCTGCAGATGATGTCCTAGGATCTGATGAATTGTCTAGGTATGATTTTGATCAAAATGGATCTCAGGTGTTGGTCAAGAGCTGTGATAGGGGCTCTCTGTGATGGGGCTTTTGTGTGGAATCAACTTCTCTTACTCTGTGGGTGGTGTGTGCTAGTTTAATTGAAGTTTGGTGCACTATGGTGGAGTAGAGAAATTTGTTCTAGTTTTATGGCAAATTTCAGTGATAAAATTAGCCCTAATTGATGGTTGTATGTGGCTGAGAGCAATGCCATTCAACTTATGATGGTCTGAAGAGGCTCTCGTGAGACTTTGACAGAGTTTTCCCAAGTATTTTGGCACTCTCTTTCTTGGCCATGAAGGGTTTAACTTATAGCCATGGCTGCCTGGTTTAGCTTAGGGTTTGTAGTGGGTGCAAGACAATGCTCAGGTGGAGGGATGAAGATCTCTAGTCACCAATCAGACTTGGCCAGCTAGGGAGGTTTAATTTTGGGTTTTAGCTAATGGGGGCACCTTTGCTCTGGTTGTTTCTAGTGGCCAAGGTGGTGGTTGGCCAGGGTATGGTCATTTCTTGGATCAGGGAGGCCAGAGGGGCTTAATTTAGGTGAGGGTTCATAAAGATTTACTCCCAATGGAAAGTGATGATGGTAGAGTATTTTCAAAATAAGGCTAAATAAGGTTAAGATCCCTTAAATCAATAGACCATTGGTCCATAGCTCACCTAGGTGGTTTAGGTTGGTTTAGGCTGGTCAATAAAGTCCAAATGGTGCCTGTGGCAACATTAATTTTGTCACTTTGTTATGACTAAGTCAAATTTTGTGATGAGGTTCAAGTTGGGTCAAATTGTCTTGAAGTAGGGTTTGGGTTAGGCTAGCTAGGATATTGGACTCAATTGATTGAGAAATATAGTGTGGATGATGGACACAAAGAATTTAGAAAAGATTTGGAAGTTCAATTTGAGGGATTTTGGGCATGTGATCAATTTAAGGATGTTGGGTTAAACTTGGGCTTTGGTTGGGCTAGAAATGGGTTAAGTTCGAATTGATGATTAAAAATGGTCTAAGGAAATATCATGAAGAGTTCTCAACATCAACTGGGTGTCAATTTTAGGGTCAGGGCATTCAATTTGGTGGAATTTGGGCATGTGGCTAAATTGGGGCAAATTTGGGAATTTTGGATTTGGGTTAAATTTGAGAAAAATTGAAGCTTTACCAAAGCCAATTTAAGGTTCAATTTGATGTGTGGGAACATTTCAAAGATTTTATAATGCATAGTTGATTCAATTGGATAGATTCGTGATGATTTAGGGAGTTAGGATTTTTGCTCATATTATAGAAAAGGTGGCAAGTGAGTTTATACATTTTAATCCCATTGTATTTCAATCATCAAAACATGTTCATTAGGATCAAAATTACCCATTTTCCCTTTGTTAACACTAAATTTTGAGCAAGGCACCAAAATCTAAAGTTATCTATTTACCTTTGGGGATCCTCACCTCATAACTCATTAATCAAAATTCAAACGACTTTGAGAATTTAGAGTGTCCTATCCAAGGGTCAATTAAAACATGAGAGGAGAAAATGTGGGTTTTCAAAATTTAATTTAAATAATCATTTAAACTTAGAAGGTAGTAATTTCAAAGTTGATTTTACTTAACTATCCAAAATAAAGTTTTTTAGGTCAGAGGAACACTTCGACAAAATTTCATGATTTTTGAATTAAATTTTTATTATTATTATTTAATTATCAACAAATTCCAAAATAATCTTTTAATTACAAAAATTATCTTTATATTTTTATTAAACTTCTTTAAGTTTAGAAGACTTAGAGAATCAAATTTTATATTTTTTTGATTTTTAATTTATTTATTATAATTATTTTAATGGGAAAAAAAGAAAAAATATATTTTTAAAGTTTTAAACTTTTATTCTTTACTTGGAAGAGTTAGGGAAAAAAATTTAATGAATCCTAAGTGATCAGGAGACCATTATGCACACTTTAAATTATTTTTGTATTTTTGGGATTTTTAATTATTTTTAATTATTTTAAATTCAAAATAAGGCTCAAAAATCAAGTATTTTCTCAAAAATAACTTTTATTTTCTTAAGTGCCCCCAGATCACAAGGAACTCATAAAACTACTTTTCATAATTTTTCCAAGTGTATTTAATTTATTATAATTTTTTTTGTACAAAAATATAACTTTTCTAAAAAATCAACATTAGTGCTCAAACTTAATGAAATAATTTTTAAATGTTTATAGGGAGTAAACATGATTTTTTGTACATAGTGTGGAATTAATTTTATCAATTTTTTATTAATATTTAATTTACATAAATTAAAAAAAGACATATGTATTTAGTTAATAATAGAAATGTACAAAATGATTCAAATCATCATATAATTTTTCCTAATCTTTTCTAACCACATGAAATGTACTAAAATTATCCTCATAACTTTCCAAGGAATATTTTAAATTATATAATTAAAATAAGCCGAAATAACTATCCTAGCTTGAAAATTAGGGTTAGAAGCATAAAGTTACTCTGTGGCCATGGAAAAATCAAAGAATATCCCTTATGTCATAAGGAATAAACTCTAAAAGTCTCAAGCCATGGTGAGCATTGCTTGATCATAATGAATTAAAATACTTCAAAGAGTATTTAATTCATTAAAAATTAGGGATAAGAAAATAAACTTTAATTTTATTCCATATTATTCTCCTCTGTTCACCCAGCAAGAAAGTATTTTTATTTTATTTTTAGGATTTTTCTTCACAAAGTTAGGATTTTTCAAAGACCAAGCATTAAAATAAATAAAAAATCCCCCTATTTATCTACTTATCCATGCGGTGCCACTTCAACCTTATCTGCTCGGAGGTCCCTCAGCGATGCTTTGTCATTTGACACCGTCAATCACCTTGCCACCTCGTCAGCCCACCTTTCTGCACCATCCACTCATTCTACTTAATCTTATCCGTCTACTGAAAACACGCATGATCAGAGGGCTCTCAGTCATTGTCCCCGATAGCCGGAGCCCATGAACAGTTAAACTTTTAGACCTAAGATCTCGCTTGATACTCAACCAAATCACATGGAGTTTATTCCTACACCTTCATCTACTCAAAGAAAACATAATTATACGATTGATCAAACATGAAATCAAGCCATTACACATGGAGAATCTAAATGAGCTCAGTTTAGGGTTGAGATTCAATACCTTTGTCAGATATGGGAGGCCTCAATCAGTTTGTTGTGGTAGCTTCAATTGGGTCTACCAAACCTCCATATGAAGTCCTAGGCCATGATGAATTGTCTAGGTATGATTTTGATCAAAGTAGATTTCAGGTGTTGGTCTAGAGCTATGATAGGGGCTCTCTAAAATGTGGCTTTTGTGTGGAATCAACCTCTCTTACTCTGTGGGTGGTGTGTGCAAGTCTAATTGAAGTTTGGTGCACTATGGTGGAGTGGAGAAATTTTTTCTATTCTTGCGAAAAGTTTTAGTGATAAAATTGGCCCTAATTGGTGGTTGTGTGTGGCTGAGAGCAATGAGATTGCACTTAAGATGGTCTGAATAGGCTCTGGTGAGATTTTGGCAGAGTTTCCCCAAGGATTTTAGCACTCTCTTTCTTGGCCATGAAGGGTTTAACTTGTAGCCATGGCTACTTGGTATAGCTCAAAGTTTGTAGTGGGTGCAAGACAATGCTTAGGTGGAGGGATGAAGATCTCTAGTGACCAATCAGACTTGGCTAGCTTGAGAGGTTTAATTTTGGATTTTGGCCAATATGGGAACCATTGCTCTGGCGGATTCGAGTGGCTGATGTGGTGTCTGGCTAGCATATGGTCACTTCTTGGATCAGGGAGGTTAGGGGACGGTTCGTGAAGATTTACTCCCAATGGCAAGTGATGATGGCAAAGTATTTTCAAAATAGGGCTAAATAAGGTTAAGATCTCTTAAATAATTGGACCATTGGTCCATAGCTCACCTAGGTGGTTTAGGCTGGTCAATAAAGTCAAAAAGGTGGCTGTGGTGACATTAATTTTGTCACTTTGCTATGGCTAAGTCAATTTTGGTGACGAGGTTCAAGTTGGGTCAAATTGTCTTGAGATTGGGTTTGGGTTAGGCTAGCCATGATATTTGACTCAATTTATTAAGAAATATAGTGTCGATATTGACACAAAGAATTTGGAAATAATTTGGTGTGATTTTGAACTAATTTGGAGGTTCAATTTGAGGGATTTTGGGCATGTGATCAATTTAGGGATTTTAGGTTAGGCTTGGGCTTAGGTTGGGCTAGAAATGGGTTAAGTTTAAATTTATAGTTGAAAATAGTCTAAGGGAATATCATGAAGAGTTCTCAACATCAAATAGGAGTCAATTTTAGGGTTAGAGCATTCAATTTGGTGGAATTTGGGCATGTGGCTAAATTGGGGCAAATTTGGGAATTTTAGATTTAGGTTAAAGTTGAGCAAAATTGAAGCTTTACCAAAGCCAATTTAAGGTTCACTTTGATGTGTGGGAACATTTCAAAGATTTTATAATGCATAGTTTATTCAATTGGATAGATTTGGGGGTTTAATTTAGTGGGATTTTAATCTTGGGACAAAATGGGGCTTTTTGATTTTGGATGAAATTGGACTCAAATGTGGCTTAATTGGACTTGGATTTTGTTTGAAATGATCATAAGCATGATAAATTTGAGTTAGATATAAAATTGGGGAAGATTGAAGTAAAATTGATGGACATTTGGGGTGAGTTTGGAGAAATTGGGCCTTTAAGGGCAATTTGGGGCTTTAAGTCAAAGTAGGTCAAATTGATCAAGATAGGTTTAATTGAAGGTATAAATTGCTTTTGGGGACATTTGAGATGATTTTGAGGGATTTGGGAAAGTTTGGGCCACCAAGGGTATTTTTGTAATTTTGGCAATTTTGGGTGGTTTTGAGCAATTTGGGTACTTTTGGTGACATTTGAATTTCTGGCAAAATTTAGGGTTTGGGGGTGTTTAGGTAACATGGGTAGATTAGGGGGAGGGGGGCAAAGGCTAAGTTGAATATTTTGGTGAAATTGGGGTACCAACTGATACATCTAAAATAAATAGTGTTTTTAGATACATTTTATACCTATTTTTGAGATATTGTGTTTTAATTGCAGATATTTTGTGTTTTTTATGCAAATACAAGTAAAAATGGAAAAAATGCTTAAAGGAGTGAAAAAGGATCAAATTTGGGGCAAAAATGTGAAAAATTATGCAAAAGAGTTTTGGAGCCTAAGCGTGAGATCCGGTGCTTAAGCGCCAGTTAAAAAGAGAAGGTCACGCCTAAGCGCCGAGACCCTGCGCTTAAGCGCCAGGGGCACTTAGCGCCAGTGGCAATTATTAGATGTGTAAAATCAATTTTCATGAATTTAGATGAGGTTTGTTGAGGTACCCATTCGTTTAATAGGTGGTTGTAACCACCATGGACGAAAATTATCATGAAAGGATGCGTCTCTTTGGAAAATACATCAAATCAAGACACATTTTGAAGAGATCCCAAGAAACCTCTTGGAAAACTATAAAAGAAATAATAGAGGACATAGAAAAGAGTCTTGAAAATATTGGCAAGTTTTGAATGTTTTTTTTTCAAGGGAGTTAGTTCGGAGAGATTTTCAAGAACACTTTTTATTTACTTTATCTTTTTTTTTTTTTTTTTTGGGGGTTTGTAAAAGAGA
>NW_018219894.1:253229-256366 GCF_001263595.1 Phalaenopsis equestris
GGACTTGAGATAAGTTTTTATCTTTTTTTTAGACTACTTTTGGTTGTAATTGAGACTTGTTGTTGGTTTGACAATGATTTCTTCTTTTAAACTAAAGTGTGATTTTGTTTTCTCCACAAATTCTGAGTAGTTTTCTTTATCTTTCTTCTTAAAATGATAAGTAATTAATATTTGGATGGATGTTGTGGAGAGTATTGATCTTTAATGTTGGAAGAAGTTGTGATGATTTAAATCCATACACTTACTTTACTTCTTGATTTGGCCAATCCAGATGTTTTAATTTGTTGTAAGATCATGTAAGAACCGGGCTGGTGTTGTCTCAATCAACAATTGGATAGAATCACATGAGGTTGTATGAATGAGAATGTAATTCATATGATTGAGTGAAAATAAATAGGGAAATATTCATCGATGGGTGCAGAGTTAGAGGACTTTAAAGTGACATGTTAAAGCCCCCAACTTGGTTTATTGTTTTAGGTTCTGATGCGAGAATGTTAGCTCCTAGGTGGAGGGAATCAAGGGAACTCTAGAGTTAGAGCTAGTATCTTCCCTGCCTAGCCGGACTTCAGAACTATCCAAACTTTAAATTAACCAACATTCTTTATAGCACTCTAGTAAGGGTAAAGAATATTATTGCTCCTATTTGGGGTTTGACACAACGCAATTTGCATACTTTCACAACAGAATTCCTATACTTATTACTGATTCATGATAAGGAGAAAGATATTTTCAGATTAAATACTTTTCTTCTTAAAAAACTTTATTTATCTTTTTAGTTGTTATTGTTTCGTTAAAATATCAAAAATATCAAAAAATTTTAAATTTTAAATTCCTGCAAAAATTATTTTTACTTTAAGTAATTATCTTTTTAAAAATATTAAAACTTTCTAAAAAGTGCATATTTTATAATCTTCCCTCTAGGTTTGATATTCAGTTCTTAATAAAAAATTCTTATATTATATGATAACAATACGTATACTTGCGTAGTATCCCAATATAAATATATATAAATTAAAAAGTTAAATTCTTATTTTTCTTCATAATCAATTTTTTTTTGTTTTGTTGCAAAATAAGGAAATATAAGTGAAAAATACAATCATAACTATTGCTATATTGTGCATAAGCATTAAGTATCAAGGGATCAAGTTTTTGGCACCGTTCCTAGGGAAGAAAACTAAGTAAATTTTTATTTTTTGAAAGACTTATTTAAACTTTAAATATTGTATCTTATTTTGTATGTTTTACTTTATTTTAGTTTATTTTATGTTAGTGTATGCGTATTTCAGTTTCATAAAGACTAGTGCCCTACGATTCTGAATTAAAAAGAACTATTGAAAAAACTAGAAAAACAAAAAATAAAAAAAATCTTGAAAAAATAAAAAAAAATACATAAATGAAAAACCAAAATAATCAAAATGTTGAAATTCATCAAGAGTTTAGACCTTTAAGAGATTATGCCAACCCTACTGTAGATGAACTTCATTGTAGTATTCATAAACCTATTGTATTGGCTAATTCATTTGAGCTTAAACCTGCTATATCCAAATGGTACGAAATAATCAGTTTGGGGGATCACCAACTGAAGATCCAAATTTACATCTTACCAACTTTCTAGAATTATGTGCTACATTTAAATACGATGGTGTTTCAGTTGATGCCATAAGACTTAGGTTATTTCCTTTCTCACTGAGGGATAAAGCTAAGATGTGGTTGAATTCTTTAGCATCTGGATCTATCAGAACTTGGCGTGATTTAGGGCAAAAAATCATTGCTAAATATTTTCAACCATAAAAAACTATGAAGCTTAGAAATGATATTACATATTTTAATTAATTTGAAGGGGAGTCTATTTATGAAGCATGGGAATGATTTAAAGAACTCTTAAGAAAGTGTCAACACCATGCTATACCAGATTGGTTAATAATTCAAACCTTTTATAATAGATTAATTGGTTCTCTTTGATCTATTATTAATGTCACTGCTAGTGGTTCATTGATGTCTAAACCATTTCATGACGCTTATGCTTTAATTGAAGTGATGGCTACCAAAAATTTTCAATGGCCTTCTCTGAAGGTGAATCTAAAGAAAATAGCCAATATTCATGAAACTGATGCATTTACTATGTTAGCAAATCAAGTTAGACCAATTTGGAATGAATTTTTCTCAACCAATTTTCATGATTGAATAGAATTCATTAGGCCAAATAATAGATTCTTAAAGATCATTAAAGACTTTGAATGACATAAATAGTAAGCAGAATAACCCATATTCCAATTATTATAGCTCAGGTTGGAAGAACCATCCCAACTTTAATTGGAATAACAATTCGGGTGGTAATAATCAGCATTGGGGGAACAACCATGTAAACCCATTGGGAAACTGGAATAACTAAGGGAATATTAATTATAGATCTACTTACCCTCCAGGAATCAACAGTAATACATAATTTAAGGATAAGAAGTTTTCTATAGAAGAAATGGTGTTACAAATGGGTAATCAGTTACAAATTGAAGGAGCTAAAATTAGAAATATTGAGAATCAACTTGAGCAAATCACAAGTTCATTAAGTAATAGATCCTAAGGAACACTTCCTAGTAATACTGAATCAAATCCAAAAGACCAGAATAAAGAGTAAGTTAAAGTCGTACAACTTGGAAGCGGAAGAGAGTTGGAAGGTAGGGTTCAAAAAGAGATTGAAGTAGAGAGAGAAGAAATTGAAGAATCAAAAGAAGACGCTCCGAAAGATTTTGAAAGACCTATTTCTCTGTCAAAATTTGATTTAAAAAAACCACCACCTCCATTTTCTCAAAGATTACGATAACAGAAGTTTGATAAGCAATTTTTAAAATTTCTAGAAATATTTAAAAAGCTTACAATCAATATTCCATTTGCTGAAGCCTTATAACAAATGCCAAGCTATGTAAAGTTTATGAAGGATATTCTCAACAGAAAAAGGAAGTTTGAAGATAACGAGACTGCTGCACTTAGTGAGGAGTGCAATGCTATAATTCAGAAAAAGCTTCCTTAAAAGCTTACAGATCCTAGTAGCTTCACAATTCCTTACTCAATAGGTGACAAAATTTATGGGAAGATATCTTTATGTGATTTAGGTGTAAGCATTAACCTTATGTCAGGCT
>NW_018219894.1:256531-263222 GCF_001263595.1 Phalaenopsis equestris
GCCATTTCAAGACTACTTATGAAGAAAAATCTGAAGAAAAAGATTTGGAACACGAGCAAGAAAAGGAAATAGGTCAATGTGTAAACCTTTTTAAGGAAGATTCAAGTTATGTTCAAGAAAGTTTTGAAAAATTTTAAGAAAGCCTTCGAATGGATAATTGATGATATTAAATTAATACATCCTAGAATTTTTATGCATGGAATTAATCTGGAAGAAAACTACAAAACCAGAGCTGATCCAAAAAGGAGATTAAATCCTATTATGAAAGAAGTTGTTAAGAAAGAAATTTTAAAGTAGTTTGATGCTAGAATTATCTACTGTATTTCAGATAGTGCATTGGTTAGTCCAATTCACTGTGTTTCTAAGAAATTATTCCTAAGAAATGAGGTGTAAATGTAAGTGTGAATGAGCATAATAAGTTAATACCGACTAAATAAGTTAAAGGGGGGTGAACATGCATTGATTATAGAAAATTAAATCTTCCCACTATGAAAGATCATTTTCCACTGCCCTTTCTAGATCAAATGTTGGATAGACTAGCTGTACATAAATACTTTTATTTTTTGGATGGAAATACCAGTTATCACCAAATTCAAATATCTCCTGAGGATCAAGAGAAAACAACATTTACCATTCTTTATGACACTTTTGCTTTTAGAATAATGCCCTTTGGTTTATCTAATGCCCCTCCTATATTTCAAAGATGTATGATGGCAATTTTTTGTGATTTAATTGAAAAAGGACTGAAGTCTTTCTGGATGACTTCTCAGTGTTCGGAACTTCATTTGCCTCATGTTTAGAACATTTCTCTAAAGTTCTTAAGCACTGTGATGAAATAAATTTAGTCCTTAAAGTGTGCTTGAAAGTTCTGCAAAGTGTTGGAAAGAACAGAGTTTTTTAGAGATTTTCAGGCACCACAAATTTACTTTATCCTTTTTATTTTTAGTTTATTTTGAGAGTGTTGTATAAGAGAAAAGATTCAAAGGAACTTCAAGAGTTTGGTGGAGGATTTGAAATAAGTTTTTTATCTTCTATTTTGAACAACCTCTGGTTTTAATTGAGATTTCTTGTTGGTTTGACAATGATGTCTAGTTTTAAACTAAAGTGTGGTTTTCTTTTCTTCATGGATTCTGAAAAGTTTTCTTTATCTTCCTCTTTAAAATGATAAGTAATTAAAGTGTTGGATGAAAGTTGGGGAGAGTATTGATCTTTAATGTTAGAAGAAGTTATGTTGGTTTAAATCCATGAACTTCATTTACTTCTTGCTTTGTCCTATCCAGATGTTAAAATTTATTGTGAGAACATGTAAGAACCGGGTTGGTATTATTTCAGTCAATAATTGGAAAGAATCACATGAGCTTGTATGAATGAGAATGTAATTCATATGATTTAGTGCAAATAAATAAGGAAATAATCTTTGAATGGTGTAGAGTTAGAGAACTTTAAAGTGGCAGGTTAAAGCCCCCAACTTGGTTTATTATTTTAGGTTCTGATACGAGATGTTAGCCCCTAGGTGGAGGGAATCAAGGGAACTCTGTAATGAGAGCTGGTATCTTCCCTGCCTAGCTGGTCTTCAGAACTATTGAAACTTTAAAATAGCCAATGTTCTTTATAACATTTCTAGTATGGGTAAAAAATATAATTTCTCCTATTTGACACAACACAATTTACATATTACCACAACAGAATTCGTATGCCTCTTTCTGATTCATGATAAGGAGAGATATATTTTCAAATTTAGTGTTTTTTCTGCTACAAAAACTCAAGACATAAACTTAAGTTACCTTTTTAAATAGGTATATTATTGAATATAAGTAGTTATCGGGGATCAGGTAGTATGAAAGGCAAGGAGAAGAAGGGGAGATTTTTTTTTAGGGTTGTAAGAGTAGAAGGGAGGTGAGAGATTTCTTCTTTATTATACTTCTAAGAGGGAATTGAGTGTGCTTACAAAGAGAGAAAGACATAGAGAGAACTTTTAAGGATTCACTTGGGAAGGATTGTAAGATAAGTTGTGTCTTCTATTTATTTTATTTTATAAGCTTGTTTTAATATATGAAATTCATATTTTTTCCTATCCTTCTCATAAATTTTGGGTAGTATTCTTTATCCTTCTCCCTACCTATAGATATGGTTTTGTGAAGAATTGATTTTGTTTTCTATGGTTTTAAATGTCAATAATTTGTGATGATTTGAACTCTGATCTTCATTTGTTATTTGATTTGGCCAATTGAAATGTTAAAACATGTTGAGAGACATATGTTCTGAGAAGTGCTATGATTTCTATAATAGAGGGAGAATCACATTTGATTTCAATGGAGAGTATGTCATCGATGGAATTTAGATTAAATAAATAGAGAAATATACTTTGTTGGATGTAGAATTTAAGATTTTAAGGTGACAAATTAAAATCTCCAATTTGATCTATTTGATTGGAAACTAATGTATGATTGTTAGCCCTTAGGGAGGGAGTAGTGGGAGCTCTCGAGTGGCAGCTGATAACCTCCCAGCCTAACTACAGGATCAAGGACCAAACTCTAGTTTAGTAAATCTTTTTTATAGCACTTGGAAGAGGGTAAAGAGTAGGATTGCTCCTATTTAGCACAAAACATTTTTTATATATATTTTCAAAATATTTTAATTTTTTTACAATCCATATACTCATTGTAAAGGGGAAGGATGATTTTTTAAATTTGAATCTTCCATCAACAAACTTTTTTTTTTAGTTTTCGTAATTTTACTTTTGAAAGTTTTATTTTTAGTTAGTTAACTCTATCTATCAACTGCATTTGATATAGCATTCACTTTAATAGTTAATATTAAAACTTCGCACTTTACTTTTATTTTTGTATTTTTAAATTATAAAATAGTCTTATGAATTTACTTATAAGTTTTTCCAACTTTTCTATAGGATCGATAACTAGGACTCGATTAGAGCTCTTTATTACTTGAGTGAAACGTATACTTGCGTTGATTTTAAAAAGAATTTGGTAGTTTAATAGAATTTTAATAATAAATTATTTTCATCAAAGGTATTTGTGTTGGGATTATATTGCATATTTATTATTATATCCGTCGTGTGTATTTTGTAATATTGAAAGATATTTACAAAATTTACACACTAAATCTACTTGCATCAAGTTTTTGGCGCCGTATTAGTAAGTTATATTATTTTATTATAAAAAATAAAAAAAGAGTGTTTATAGTTTAGTTTTGCACGTTTTCATATTTAAGTGGGTTCTCATATTTGTAATTACTTGTTTTTTTTTGTTTTTGTGTAGTGTAAGATATGAAAATTTAGTACCATACAATTCTGAATTAAAGAGAACTATTAGAAAAATTCAAAAATAACAAAAAAAGTTATATCATTTTAGCAAAATGCTTTGCAATTTGAGTAATACTGGAAAAAAAAAATGAACATCATCGTAGACCTTTAAGAGATTATGTTAATCCTACAGTAGATGAAATTCATTTGAGCATGCAGAACCCTGTTGTAGTTGTCAATTCATTTGAGCATAAACCTGCTATTATCAAAATGGTACATGTCGGCACTTAAAATTTGGAGAGTTTCCTTTTGGAAGTTGTATGTATGTATATATATATATATTTGGAAGCTGTCGGCTACCGGAATTGGAATCCCGTCGCCCGCTTCGGATTGACATTTAATTTACATATGTATTTAAGTTAGAAAAATATGAAATCAAATTAATTTCATATCTTCTATATTTTAAATGAAAGAGCACTACAACTCAAGCTATGTATGATATATATATATATATCTATACCTACATCTATATATATAACTTTAGAAAAATATAAAATCAAACTAATTTCATATCTTCTATATGTTAAATGGCACTACAACTCAAGCTATGTATCCATCCCGAAAGATAAACACATACCTTGATAGTGAGGATCAATCAAATAAACAAAGAAATATATGACATTCGAGTGGTCTTCGAAAACCATTTTATTTATAAACCGAGAAGTTCCCCTATTTAATATGAAAAATTAAATAGAGTTTATACTAAGGTGGGTTCAAAAAATCTTCCTATAAGGGCAAGCCCAAAAAATTAATTACATCTTAGATCACCGAAGTCACCTAAGAAAACTCTAGATAAAAATCAGGGGATATTGTCTTCAAAGAGTTCAAAGGAATAGGTCTTCTCAACGAAATGGACAAAGAGATGTGAAAGGGGAATGACTCAAATTAGTAACATTTATAATAGAATCCAAAGGAATAAGAACTAGAGTATGTCAGAAATACTGAAGAGAACCTAGGTGACTTCCCAAGCTATCCTGCAATTGGATTCAATTTAGATGATAAATATATAAGTGTTTCAACATGCCAATTTTATTAATTACAACTTACATTCATATGAAACGATTACACAAATAGCCTGGAAGATATGAGAATTTAGATCGTCACGAACGACGACCTCAGAATCCTAAAATAAGTTAGGGCTTACATTGTGTAGCAGAGCGTAGCAGAGCTAGACAAAAGCTTAAAAATAAGTTGAGAAATTTATGTCGCACTAGGTGGACAACCTCAAAGTAATATGGCTTGGTTGTTTAATCCTAAGGAATGGTTTTGCTGATGTAGACATGTTTTGTTATTGAAGATGGTCGTGCTGCAATCGTAGCGAGCTTAAGTTTTCTAATGTGTCGAGGCATGATGTCAAATCAAATGTTTTCTAAATTTATGTTTATTTAAATTTTATGGGGAATGTTAAAGTTGATTAGAGTGATACCGATTAAGATCCTACGCTTCCCTTATTCTGGCACCACAATTTTTTTGGATTCACTTAGTCCAAATGAATTTAATAAACTCAACTTAAAGAGTTCCATACTTTCATTATAGAAAATCCCGTTAGCAACCATAGGTTACCTCCTCTGAGGGATTCTTGATCATTCAATAGTGACATTTTAATTTGACAGCAATTTTTTTTGTGATGTTTGTGATTATATTTTGAATATTATGGTGGTGAATTTTATCTTGTTTAATTTTTAAATTTTTTTTGGTTGAGCGGCTATCCTAACAGTTTTGGTTTTGGCATGCAGGGTGACATCATTATTTAATTTGCAAGTTTGAGACAAGAAGTACGGAAAGGTAAATTAAATAAATTAAAAGCGTACTTGTCGATTCTTCTCATTTCACCAACTAAAAGGTTAGCTTTGGCAGTTTATATATTTAATTTTGCAAAGAATTGAAATTTTTTTAGTAGATGAAGGTATGGCTGTCCGAACCCAAGTTACGACTTTATTGAGCCTCCAAAGAGTTTAGTGGGTGACTTTAGAACAAAATATGACGAGTTCAATTTGCCCTTTAAAAAATCCAAAAGATTTCAAAGTGTTCGGGGAATGACCCTGAACTACTTTAAGGATCTCTTGAATTATTTCAAGTTCATTCAGAACTTCATCATATTGTTTCATTAATCATCCAAGTTTAGAGTGCGACTACTCTGTTGCCCAGTGAAGCTGGACAATTGAATTATCCCAAGGATAGGATACATAATCAATTGATATTTCATTTAAAAGTTATGTGAGTGGGTACCCCTAAGGCAGGTTTGAGTCATAAGAGATTATGGTGCCCACAATTAAAGTCAGGCTTGTGATGTTTAACGATGTTAATCACCAATGATAATGTCCTCTAAATCCAATTAATTGAGTTTAGACATCGAGCCTATGCCACTACCAAGCCCTTAATTATCATAACGAGCAAATTGATGGTGGTTAAGATTTTGGTTTAAGTGACATATGTTCTTATTAAAAGATCACATCATCATCAATTTTAGGCCTAAGATAATTAAATAATCATCCTCCTACTTAAGCCCATCACTTAAGAATCATTTGATCTTAATTGACTTCCAAGTCATGATGATTCGTGGAGTTAGGATTTTTGTTCATATTATAGAAAAGGTGGCAAGTGAGTTTATACCTTTTAATCTCATTGTATTTCAATCATCCAAACATGTTCATTAGAATCAAAATTACTCATTTTCCCTTTGTTAACCCTAAAATTTGAGCAAGGCACCAAAATCTAAAATTACCCATTTACCTTTGGGGCTTCTCACCTCATAACTCATTAATCAAAATTCAAATGACTTTGAGAATTTACAGGGTCTCATCCATGGGTGAATTAAAACATGAGAGGAGAAAATGTGGGTTTTCAAAATTTAATTTAAAGAATCATTTAAAGTTAAAAAATAGTAATTTCAAAGTTGATTTTACTTAACTATCAAAAATAAATTTTTTTATTTGTTAGAATATTACAAGAGGTCCCCTTACGTCAGAGAAACACTTCGACAAAATTTCATGATTTTTGAATTAAATTATTATTATTATTATTTAATTATTAACAAATTCCAATGATTTGATTAAATGGAAAATAATGTTTTAATTACAAAAATTTTTTTATATTTTTATTAAACTTCTCTTAGTTTAGAAGATCATACGACTTAGAGAATCAAATTTTATTCTTTTATGATTTTTAATTTATTTATTATAATTATTTTATTGAGAAAAAAAGGAAAAATGTATTTTTAAGGTTTTAAATTTTATTTTTTACTTGGAAGAGTTAGGGAAAATATTTTAATGAATCCTATGTGATCACGAGACCATTAAGCACACTTTAAAAATTTTTTTGTAATTTTGGGATATTTAATTATTTTTAATTATTTTAAATTCAAAATAA
>NW_018219894.1:263346-274144 GCF_001263595.1 Phalaenopsis equestris
TTTTATACAAAAATATAATGTTTCTTAAAAAATCAACATTTAGTACTTAAACTGTCAAACTTAATGAAATAATTTTTAAATTTTTACTGGGGGTAAACATGATTTTTTATACACAGTGTGGAATTTATTTTATCTTTTTTTATTATTATTTAATTTATATAAATTAATAAAAGATATATGCATTTAATTTTTAATAGAAATGTACAAAATAATTCAAATAATATATAATTTTTCCTAATCTTCTCTGACCACTTAAAATGCACTAAAATTATCCTCATTACTTTCGAAGGATCATTTTAAATTATAAAATTCAAATAAGCCAAAATAACTATCCTAGCTTGAAAATTAGGGTTAGAAGCATAGAGTTACGCTGTGACCATGGAAAAATCAGAGAACATCCCTTATGTCATAAGGAATAAACTCTAAAATTCTCAAGCCATGGTGAGCATTGCTTGATCATAATGAATTAAAATACTCCAAAGAGTATTTAATTCATTAAAAATCAGGGATAAGAAAATAAATTTTAATTTTAGTCCACATTTATCTCCTCCATTCACTGAGAAAGAAGGTATTTTTAATTTTTTTTTAGGATTTTTCTTCACAAAGTTATGATTTTTCAAAGATCAGCCATTCAAATAAATAAAAAATCCCCCTATTTATCTACTTATCCACGCGGTGCCACCTCAACCTTGTCCGCATGGAAGTCCCCAGGTGATGCTTTGCCATTTGACACTGCCAGCCACATTGCCACCTTGTCATCCCACCTTTTCGCTCCATCCACTCGTTCAACTTAATCTTATGCGTCCGCTGAATACATGCTTGATCAGATGGCTCTCAGTCATCATCCCCGATAGCTAGAGCACATGAACCATTAAACTTCTAGACCTACGATCTCGCTTGATACTCAACCAAATCACATGGGGTTTGTTCCTACACCTTCATCTACTAAAGATAAACATTTTTATCGATTGATCAAACATGAAATAAAGCCACTACACATGGAGAATCAAAATGAGCTCAGTTTAGGGTTGAGATTTATTACCTTTGTCTGAGATGGGAGGCCTCAATCAGATTGTTGTGGAAGCTTCAATTGGATTTAACAAACCTTCATATGAAGTCTTAGGCCCTGATGAATTGTCTATGTATGATTTTGATCAAAGTGGATTTCATGTGTTGGTCTAGAGCTATGATAAGGGCTCTCTGTGATGGGGCTTTTGTGTGGAATCAGCTTCCCTTACTCTGTGGGTGGTGTGTACAAGTTTAATTGAACTTTGGTGCACTATGGTGGAGTGCAGAAATTTGTTTAGTTTTATGGCAAATTTCAGTTATAAAATTGGCTCTAATAAGTGGTTGTGTGTGGCTGAGAGCAAGGGGATTGCACTTTGGATGGTCTGAAGAGGCTCTGGTGAGAATTTGACAGAGTTTCCCCAAGGATTTTGGCACTCACTTTCTTGGCCATGAAGGGTTTTAACTTATAGCCATGTCTGTCGGGTATAACTCAGGGTTTGCAATGCGTGCAAGACAATGCTTATGTGGAGGGATGAAGATCTCTAGTGACCAATCAGACTTGGCCAGCTAGGGAGGTTTAATTTTGAGTTTTGGCCAATGGAGGCACCTTTGCTCTGGCTATTTTGAGTGGCTGAGGTGGTGGCTGGCCAGGGTATTGTCACTTCTTGGATTAGGGAGGTTAGGGGAGGGTTCGTGAAGATTTTCTCCCAATGGCAAGTGATGATGGCAAAGGATTTTAAAAATAAGGCTAAATATGGTTAAGATCCCTTATATCAATGGAACATTGGTCCATAGCTCACGTAGGTGGGTTGGGTTGGTTTAGGCAGGTCAATAAAGTCTAAATGGTGGCTGTGGTGACATTAATTTTGTCACTTTGCTATGGCTAAGTCAATTTTGGTGATGAGGTTCAAGTTGGGTCAAATTGTCTTGAAGTTGGGTTTGAGTTAGGCTAGCCATGATACTGGACAAATTTATTGAGTAATATAGTGTGGATAATTGACACAAAGAATTTAGAAAGTATTTGGAGTGATTTTGAATTGATTTGGAGGTTTAAGTTGAGGGATTTTGGGCATGTGATCAATTTAGGGATGTTGGGTTAGACTTGGGCTTAGGTTGGGCTATAAATGGGTTAAGTTCAAATTGATGGCTGAGAATGGTCTAAAAGAATATCATGAAGAGTTATCAACATCAACTGGGTGCCAATTTTAGGTTTAGGGCATTCAATTTGGTGGAGTTTGGGCATGTGGCTAAATTGGGACAAATTTGGGAATTTTGGATTTGGGTTAAAGTTGAGCAAAATTGAGGCTTTAAAAAATCCAATTTAAGGTTCAATTTGATGTTTGGAAACATTTCAAAGATTTTATAATGCATAGTTGATTCAATTGGATAGATTAGGGGGTTTATTTTAGTGGGATTTTGATCTTGGGACAAATTGGGGCTTTTTGATTTTAGTTGAAATTGGACTCAAATGTGGTTTAATTGGAATTGGATTTTGTTTTAAATGATAATAAAAATGATAAATTAGAGTTAGATATGAAATTGGGGAAGATTGGGTCAAATTGATGGACATTTGGGGCGAGTTTGGAGAAATTGGGCCTTTAAGGGCAATTTGGGGCTTTTAGTCAAAGTTGGTCAAATTGATCAAATTAGGTTTAATTGAAGGGTCTAAATTGGTTTTGGGGATATTTGAGATGATTTTGTGGGATTTGGGAAAGTTTGGACCACTAAGGGTATTTTTGTATTTTTGGTAATTTTGGGTGGTTTTGAGCAATTTGGGTAGTTTGAAATGATTTTGAATAAATTTGGGTATTTTTAGTGAAATTGGGATTTTTGGCAAAATTTAGGGTTTGGGGGTGTTTAGGTAACTTGGGTAGATTTGGGGGAGGGGGGCAAAGGTTAAGTTGCTAATTAGGATATTTTGGTGAAATTGGGGTTCCAACTGATACACCTAAAATATATAATATTTTTAGATACATTTTTATATTTATTTTTTGAGATATTACATTTTAATGGAAGGTATTTTTGTGTTTTTTTTGCAGAAAAAAGTGAAAATGGAAAAAAATACTTAAAGGAATGAAAAAGGATCAAATTTGGAGCAATAAGGTGAAAAATTGTGCAAAAGAGTTTGGCGCCTAAGCACCGGTTAAACAGAGAAGGTCGCGCCTAAGTCCCGAGACTCGCGCTTAATTGCCAATGGCAGTTATTAGATGAGTAAAATCGGTTTTCACAATTTCAAAGAGGTTTTTAAGGTAACCATCGACTTAATAGGTAGTTGTAACCACCATGGATGAAAATTATCATGAAAGGATGAATCTCTTGGAGAAAATACATCAAATCAAGACACATTTTGAAGAGACCCCAATGCACCTCTTAGAAAACTATAAAAGAAAGAAAAGAGGACTTAGAAAAGAGTCATAAAGATATTTGCAAGTTTTGAAAGTTCTTTTCTGGGGAGTTAGTTCAGAGAGATTTTCAGGAACCACTTTTTATTTACTTTATCTTTTTTGTTATTTTGTTTTGAGTGATTGTAAAAGAGAAGAGATTCAAAGGAACTTCAAGAGTTTGGTGGAGGACTTGAGATAAGTTTTTATCTTTTTGTTTTGAGACTAGTTTTTGTTTTAATTGAGACTTGTTGTTGGTTTGACAATGATTTCTTCTTTTAAACTAAAGTGTGGTTTTTTTTCTCCATGGATTCTGAATAGTTTTCTTTATCTTTCTTCTTAAAATGATAAGTAATTAAGATTTGGATGGAAGTTGTAGAGAGTATTGATCTTTGATGCTGGAAAAAGTTGTGAGGATTTAAATCCATGCACTTCATTTACTTCTCGATTTGGCCAATCTAGATGTTAAAATTTTTTGTGAGAACATGTAAGAACTGGGCTACTATTATCTCAGTCAACAATAGGAAAGAATCACATGAGGTTGTATGAATGAGAATGTAGTTCATATGTGGAAATATTCATTGATGGGCGTAGAGTCAGAAGACTTTAAAGTGACAGGTTAAAGCCACTAACTTGGTTTATTGTTTTAGGTTGTAATACGAGAAAGTTAGCCCCCAGGTGGAGGGAATCGAGGGAACTCTAGAGTGAGAGCTAGTATCTTCTCTGCCTAGCCGGTATTCAGAACTATTCAAACTTTAAATTAGACAATGTTCTTTTTAGCATCTCTAGTAAGGGTAAAGAATATTATTGCTCTTATTTGGCACAACAAAATTTACATACTTCCACTACAAAATTACTATACTTATTACTGATTCATGATAAGAAGAAAGACATTTTCATATTAAATACTTTTCTTCTACAAAAATTTTAGTTATCTTTTTAGTTATTAATGTTTCGTTAAAATATAAAAAATACAAAAAATATTTAAATTTTAAATTCTTACAAAAATCATTTTTAGCTTAAGTAAATATTTTTTAAAAAAATAGAAAAACTTTCTAAAAGTTGCATATTTCATAATTTTCCTTGTGGGTTCGATATTCAGGTCTAAATCAAAAAGTCATATACTACTTGATAACGATACGTATACTTGTGTAGTATCCCAATATAAATATATATAAATTAAAAAAATAAATTCTTAGTTTTCTTTAAAATCAAATTTTTCATTTTTTTGCAAAATAAGGCAATATAAGTGAAAAATACCATCAGAACTATTGTTATACTGTGCATAAGCATTACGTATTCAGAGATCACCAACCACCCTATATGAGCCATTAACCAATGGAGTCCCCATTCGGGTCCTCTATGTACTGGTCTTAGCTAAACCCTAGCCTCTAGTGGGTCTAGGGGACCATCTACATGAGTCTCCCAAAGATCAAGGGATCAAAGTCAATAATTTTTAACTTTTAGCGTTGTGAGTAAAGTGAGTTAAAGTGAGTGAAGTAGCTCCAAACCAACACCCAGGGTCAACCTTAAGGCCAGATAGTGAGGAATCCCCTTGAGCTTCCACATATTGACCACACCTACAAAGTGCTACAAGTTAGGACCAATATGTGGAACTTGAAGTTGAGCAATGAATGGTTTAGAGTTTCTAATGGTGAGGGTTCCTTTTCTAGTCTTCTAAGAATTGTCAACAGGAAAGTCTTATGGCTAGACCCTAGGCTACTAAAGAGGAAAACCTAAAACTCAACCAAATGTGAGGTCAACAAATGGACCCCAATTAGGTGTGGTGTGTTGCGCAAGCACACCGTACAAATTGACGTTGACCAACGAGATCAACAAAACCAACACATACTCTTAAGTCAACAGACCTAGAACAAAGTGTAGCATTGAGTGACCATTATTTCTACTGGGGTTATAGCAGGGGTTACTCTCACTGGGGAGAAGAAAGGAGAATGCGAGAACAATCATCGAGTAAACCGAAAGTCCAATTGAAGATTTAATTTGAATTGAATATTTTAAAATTTACTTCAAATTTTTATTTCAATTTAAGATCTTAAGGAGATAGAATTATGCATGAGTAGATCAGATTGAGTGAAAAGTGCAAGGGCTCACACCTAACTCAAGAGAAAATACAAGTGCAGAGATGGGAATAGGGCTTAAAGAGGCATACCCTAAATACAGGGATGGGAATAGGGCTTGAAGAGGCATACCCCAAAGACATACATGGGAGTAGGGTGTGAAGAGGCCTACCTCAAATGCAAAGATAGGAATAGGGCGTGAAGAGGTGCCTTGGGATCACTTAAAAATGTGTCTTGATTCAATGTTTTTGCCCAAGAGATGCATCCTTTCATGATAATTTTCGTCCATGGTGGTTACAACCACCTATTAAGTCAATGGGTGCCTCAAAAATCTCTTCAAATTTTGTGAAAATTGATTTTACTCGTCTAGTAACTGGCACTGGCACTTTATCGTGGTGTCTCAGTGCTTAGGCGCGGCATTCTCTATTTAATCTGCGCTTAAGCGTCGGATCTGGCGCTTAGGCGCCAAAACTCTTTTGCGCAAATTTTCATTATTTTGCTCTAAATTTGATCCTTTTTCACACTTTTAAGCATTTTTACCATTTTTACTTGTAGCTAAAAGAAAAACACAAAAATTCCTTCCACTAAAGCACAATATCTCAAAATAGGTATAAACATGTGTCTAAAAATACTATATATTTTAGGTTTATCAAAATCCACCAAACTTAAAATGTTACTTGTCCTCAAGTGACACTTCAATCTTTAAAAACCAAATATGTATGATATGTATATGAGTTTATTTAGGAGTTACTAAAATTTAGATTTAGAAATATAGTAGTCCAATTTAGAAAAAATAATTAGTAAATGAGACCAACTTAAAGTAGATTTATAAATATAGTAGTCCAATTTAGAAAAAATAATTAGTAAATGAGTCCAACTTAAAGTTTGAAACTTATTAATGTTAAGAACTATGAAAATTTGAGTTATTATCTAATTCAAAAATTTTGTAAGTTCTTTTATTTTCTCTACATAAAAATTTTTATTAAAAATAATTTTACTTACTATATTATATTTATCAGCTTAATATTTTATCAAGTCCTATACTTTAAAAAGATCAAATGTAGAACCAATTTTTGATTATGCACTAATCCTCAAGCTTCTCCTCCCTTACATTTCTTTTCTTTTTCTCTTTTTTTCTATTCCTCTCTTTTTCTTTTCTTTTTCCTTTTCTTTTTTTCTTTTTCTTTTTCAGAAAAGGATTGCTATATTTGTATAGGCCTTTAATGATTTTGAATTCCACTTCTCCTTTCCTAAGGTAAACTCTTGATATAAAACTTTTACTTATAAATATAATAATAGTTTTAAAATAATTTTATTAAAAGAAATTTAAGTATTAAAAATAAAAGTCTAAATTTTCTAAATTTTTCAAAATACAATTTTTCTTCCTGAAGATAGTCACTTATATTAATCATTTTCTATACTAAAAATTTTTAACTTAAAGTTTTTCTTCATTACTTAAAATTTTAACTAAATTTTCCTACTCATTTCTAAAATCAAATTTTACTTCCCTAATATAACTTCATAAACATAAAGATTAAATAGTTTAGCATTAGATATATATAAGCAGGAAATGAAAATTAAAATAAAATGCTAATAGGAATTTTAACATCCTAATTATATAAGTATAAAACTAAAGGCTGGAGTAAAATTAATTTTTGATCAAATTTTTTATATTTTCATTTTAGTTTAACATGTAGAGATTCAATAGACTTCTAAACAGTGGGTATAAAAGCAAACAACACACTAACATGATAAAAGACAAATAAAGGGTAGCATTTTCTAAATTTCAAGTTTAAGATCTAAAATAGCAAGATTTTCTACTTTATAATAGATATGAAATTAAGTTAAGTTCTAAACTAACTTAATCACAGTACTAAACAGAAAACAACAGTTACTAGCCTAAAAATTAAAAATAAAATATTAACTACCACAGACGTCATAATAATAATAAAACATAAAAGTCCAAAACATAACATAGTCCAAAACAACACACACAGATGTAATTGTAGCAAGCTCAGACCATGTAGTTCATATCATATTACAATCTTAAAATGAATCTCTTAGTTTTATACTTCATCCTCAGAATCACCACTATACCATTTTTCAGTAGGCGCATAATCAGGATATTGAGGATATGGAGGAAATTGCACTATTGGTTCACCTCTAATCAGGCTCTCCAAAGATGAGTGGAATTTCTCTTCATAATCACTTTTTATTCTATTATAACAATTAGTATGATCTGTAAAATGCTCTAAATTTTGTACCTTATCAGCAGTAAAATTGATATTATCCATCATCTTCTGCAATAACGCATCCCAAGTCTTAGTAGAATACCTCTAGATGTAGAATCACGTGAAGCAAATGGTCTTGATGAAGATGAAGCAGAGGTAGATGCAGCAGACGTCTCTAATCAATAGGTCTAATTCATAGGTCCTAGAAAATCCTCATCTCCAGCCAAAATTTGAATACTCCGAATAAATCTTCACATTCACTTTCATAATGGGCTTCAGAGGCAACAAAACTTCCTCCCAATTATCATACTTCATAAAGAAAATATCAAGGAAGCAAATCTCATACCTGCAGTAGTAGCAACAGCAGCTGAACTGAAAATAGTGTGATAGATCAAAGCCTCTATGTTGATGGGCTTTCCCTCCTGAATTTAATAATTTAATGTCGCTCTCTCTGGTCACTTTACTGAGATGATTGGTCGGTAGCAGGCGAGCAGAAATAAAATAGCGCCAGATTTTTGAAGGTGCACATAACTTTAAAGTTGGGAAGTGAACTCTCCTCTCATTAGTGATCTTCCAAAGTCCTCTTCTAACAGTCAAGTAAGATATAATCTCGTCTAACTCCGCTTCAGTCGGACTATAATTTGTATAAAAACATAACATATCAGGTGACATATCATAAAACAAGTTGATTACCTCCGGTGAAAAAGGTACCAATTTTCCTCGAACCATGACTCTATTGTTTTCAGCCTCAGGGAGGTTTGCATAGAACTCCCTAACAACAGAAATATCCGCCACAACAGAGAAACAACAGAATCGTTTCCAGTACGACAGTAGAGAAACAATAGAACTGTTCCCACTATCAGCAGACTACAGGTCTTCTACTTCTCCACTTGTACTTTTAAATCTACTTCTCCACATGGACTTTTAAAAGATCTCTCTTGAATCAATTTTGGTGACTGTAGAGTGTCACTATATTGATCCTGAGCTTTTGAACTGATAAATTTGCTCGAATCAAATGGGCTCTTTCCTCTGCTTCTTTTCATTCTCGGTGTCATTCTACAAATTTGATAAATTTAGAAAATAACTTTAAAAATCAAGTTCAAATCACTAAACTAAACTTCCAAAAGCACTAACTAAACTTCCCAAGCAGTTTCCATAGATTTTTCTTCGCTTTTCACCATGAATAGTAAATTTTTGAAATCTTCTAAAAGTGCTTAAAATATATGGTGAAAATCTAAAATTTTTGCATAAAAGTAAAGCTCTTACCTCAAGGAACTTGGATCTAGCAAATCTCAATTGATTTCACAATGAAATCTCAAAATTTCACTTGCCCTAGCCCTCAAAATTGCAAACTTAGGTTAGGGAAGACAATAGGAGGCGTTAAAAATGGCATTTTCGGACAAAAAATTCACTTTTAACCATTCGCGAACGGGTTTTCTTCAACCAGTGCTTAAGCGCGGGAAAGTGGCACTTAGGTGCCTACCTCTCGAGTTGGCTTGCGCTTAAGCACTAGACGTGGTGCTTAGGCTCCAGTGCACAATTTTCAAAATTTTTCAATTTAAGTGAAATGCACTATTAGCCTAAGTAAACCACCCCTAAATGGTCTCATAGCACATAAATGACTATTTTTACTTCCTATAACTCTCTTCTCTCTCAAAATTCTTCATAATAATTAATTGAATTTGAGGCTAAAAATAACACAAATTTTCACAAAAACAGAAAAACAAACTTATATTAATTGACAAACAAGTACAAACACATTTAACACTTAGTTCTCTCTCCAAATAGACTTGGATGAGAAAATTTTTCTAAGTATAAAACACTTAACACACATTTACAATTAAGCACAAAAGTGAAACAAACACTAAACACAAACATAAACACTAACACACTTAAAAACATGACTCCAAACATAAAATTCCTAACACTTAACTTAATGCCACTCTTCATTAGAAGGAACACTCTTCATGCCACTCTTCATTAGAAGGAACAAATTCTTGTCTCTTAGTAGTCTCTCAAGGAAAATAGAGTTGATAAGACGGACGGTGGTGAAGATCTCTAATATTATCATCTTTGATCCACTTTTGCTTAAGGAACATCGCCTTATCCACTTCTTCTACATAACTGGTATGGTTGAATTGCATCTTAAGTTTCCACCCAACATATTCTAGATGAGCATGCAATTCAAGCACCTTAGTCTCTAATTCAGAAATAGTATTCTTCATCTGATTGATCTTCTCTAATATCCCTTCAATACTATCGGCTAAGAAACCGTTATACATCTACTGTGCACTTGGATTAATGTACTTATTTCTTCAAATCCATCTCCCATGAAGATATTTTCTCTAAATCTCTCTCTTTCGTAGACTTTTTGGGCTAAAAATAATCTGACGTGAAATTCCTTCACAAACCCCTTCTATTTATATGCATAATTCCCCCTCATAACTTCTAGACACAATTAGAAACTTCCAAGGCACGTTTATTCTAACTAAATTTCAGTTTCATCTTCTAGAAATCGAAATTGCAAAATTAAATTGCCGCACTTAAGCGCCGGTGCACATTTTTGCACCAGTCAACTTAACGTTTAAATTCTCATTCTAACATGTCTATGTCACTAAATAAAGTCTAAAAATCATTAATAACACATATAGAATATAATAAACTTAAAAACACTACCCCAAATTTTGTTAATTAGACTCAAAACAACAATCAAAGCAAAAACACACTGATAACTATGGGTTGCCTCCCACAATGTGCTTGGTTTTACGTCGTCAGCCCGATGTAGCCAGTGCTTATTCTGGTTGACCCAACATCGTTCCATCATTATATTTATGTTGATCCCCAATATAATAAGGTTTCAATTTATGTCCATTCATCTTAAAAATTTTCTCCGAATTAGGATCTTTAATATCCACAACTACATAAGGATAAACTTTTATCACAACAAATGGGCCCATCCACCTGGACTTAAGTTTGCCTAGAAATAATCTTAACTTTGCATTATATAGCAAAACTTGTTGCCTTGACTGAAAATTTTTAGTAATAATCTTTCGATCATGCCACATTTTCATCTTTTCTTTATAAATCTTAGCACTCTCAT
>NW_018219894.1:274161-279497 GCF_001263595.1 Phalaenopsis equestris
ATTCATATAGGAGTTCTATATGCAGTCCTATAAGCCCACAAAACATAGTCAAGTTTGACTGACCAATCCATTTTTATTGGATTTATAGATTTTTCCATAATTTTTTTAATTTCCCGATTGGATAATACAGCTAAACCACTTTCCTGTAGCAATTTTATGATTTATATGATATTTCTTTAATAACTCTCCATAATGGCATTTCTAAAATGACTTCCCCCATCAGTAATGATAACTCTCGGTATCCCAAATCTACAAAATATGTTTTTTTTTCAAAAATTTTCAAACACTTTGAGCATCACATCGAGGCAAAGCAACAGTTTCTATCCATTTGGATACATAATCCGCTGCTGACATAATATATAAATTTTTGAAAGATCATATAAATGGTCCCATGAAATCTATTTCTCAAACATAAAAAATTTCAACTTCTAGCATACAATTGAGGGGCATCTCATTTCTTCTAGAAATATTGCCTACTCTTTGACATCTACCAAAAGTTTTGATATAAGCATTAACATCGCTAAAAATCGTAGGACAAAAAAAATCCAAATAGTAGAGTTTTGTAGGTTGTTTTATCAACACCAAAATGTCCCCTAAAATCAGAATTATGACATTTTTGGATAATTTCATAAGTTTCTTCTAATGGTACACATCTTCGAATGATCAGATCCTTTTCTTGTTTATATAAATATGGGTCATCCCAAAAAAAAATCTTAGCTCCAGAAATAAATTTCCTCATTTGTTGGTATGTCATTCCATTGGGATTAAGATCACTTACAATATAGTTCATAATGTCAGCATAACACGAAACACGCCACTCATTTACAGTGAACAATTTTTCATCTGAAAAATGTTCATTAATTTCTTTTTCAAAACTGAGTGATTTTTCTAATTCAAATCGGGAGAAATAATCAGCAATTTGATTTTTAGTTCCCTTCCGATCTATAATTTCAAAATTAAATTCTTCTAAAAGAAGAATCCATCTTATAAGTTTCGGTTTAGTATCCTTCTTTTTCATTATGTACTTAATAGCAGAATGATCTGAATGCACTATACAATGAGTTCCAATCAAATGTGATCTAAATTTATCAAAGGCATATATTATTGCTAGTAACTCTTTTTTAGTTGTTGTATAATTAATTTGAGTTTCATTAAGAGTTTTACTAGCATAGTAAATAACTTTGAAAATTTTATCATATGGTTGTCCTAAAACAGCATTTCATAGCATAATCACTTGCATCACACATTAAATGGTTTTTCCCAATTTGGTAAAACTATAATTGGTGCAGTGATTAATTTTTCTTTTAATAATTCAAAGGCTTTTAGGCATTCCTCATCAAAATTTCCTCATCAAAATAGAAAATTGCCTCATCAAAATTGAAAATTACATCTTTCTGCAGTAAATGGTATAATAGCTTAGCAATGTTAGAAAAGTCCTTAATATATCGCCTGTAGAATCCAAAATGTCCTAAAAAACTCTTAATTTCCCTTAAATTTGTTGGATAAGGTAAATTAGTGATCACTGGAATTTTAACAGGATCTACTTCCATACCATTTTCTGATATTTGATGACCTAATACAGATCCTCCTGCTATCATAAATTGGCATTTTTCTCAGTTAAGGACTAATTTTTTTTCTTCACAATGCTCAAGAACTTTAGATAAATGTTCTAAGTAAATTTTCTAAACATGAGTTAAATGAAATTCCAAACACTGAAAAGTCATCCATGAAGACTTTAATCCCTTTTTCAATTAAATCACAAAAAAATGCCATCATACATATTTGAAATGTAGGAAGGGCATTACCTAAACCAATAGACATTCTTCTAAAAGAAAATGTACCATAAGGACTGGTAAATATTGTTTTTTATTAATCCTTAAAAGACATTTGAATTTGGTGATAACCGGTATATCCATCTAGAAAATAAAAGTATTTATGCTCAGCTAGTCTATCCAACATTTGATCTAGAAGGGGCAGTGGAAAATGATTTTTCCTAGTGGCAAGATTTAATTTTCTATTATCAATGCATATTCGCCACCCTGTAACTTGTCTTGTAGCTATTAACTCATTATGCTCATTTACAGTTATAGTTACCCCTCCTTTCTTAGGAACATAGTGAATTGAACTAACCCATGCACTATCTGAAATAGGGTAGATAATTCCAACATCTAACCACTTTCAAATTTATTTCTTAACAACCTCTTGCATAACAAGATTTAATCTCCTTTATGGAATAGCCCTGGGTTTGCAATTTTCTTCCAGATTAATTTTATACATACAATTTGAAGGACTGATTCCTTTAATTTCAGTAATTCTCCATCCGAAGGCTTTCTTAAAATTTTCAAAATTTTTATCAGCTTTTCTTCTTCTTCCTTTGTTAACTTTGAGGAAATTATGAAAGGTAAAGTAGAGGAATCTCCTAAAAAAGTATATTTTAAATGTTCAGGAAGAAATTTAAATGTTCAGGAAGAAATTTCAACTCAAGTTATGGAGGTTTTTTAATAAATGGACAATTATTTTTTTCTGTCATGTCCAAAATTTCAAAACTTTCTCTAACATAATTTGAATATTTGTCATGAAAATCATTAAATTGCTCTAATTCCTCTTCTTGTTCATGTTCCAACTTATTCATTTCAGATTCTTTTCATAAGTTGCTTTGAAATGACATTCACTCAGATATCTTATTGCATCCATCTAGTAACATTGATCACCTTTTCCTTTTGCAGGGTACTTCATTGATTTTGAAATATTAAAAGTAATTGTTTGATCATTGACGCACATAGTTAATTCCTCTTTCTACACATCTATCATTGCTCTTCCCGTGGCTAGGAATGGTCTCCCCAAAAAATTATAGGTATTTTTATCTTCCTTCATATCTTGCACAATAAAATCAACAGGAAAGATAAATTGATCCACTTTCACTAGGACATCTTCTATAACTCCTTTAGGATATGTTATTAAACAATTTGCTAACTCTAATTGTAGAGTTACATTAGTAGGGGTTATTTCTCCTAATCCCAATTATTTAAATATTGATAATGGCATAACAAAGTTAATGCTTGCATCTAAATCACATAAAACTTTCATATAAAATTTGTCTCCTATAGCACATGGAATTGTAAAGCTACCAGTATCTTTAAGCATTTCAGGACGTTTATTTCAGGAAGTTTGTTCTAAATTATAACACTGAACTCCTCACTAAGTGCAACAGTCTCATTATCTTCAAACTTCCTTTTTTATGTTGAGAATATCCTTCATAAACTTTACATAGCGTGACATTTGTTCTAAGACTTCAACAAATGGAATATTTATTGTAAGCTTCTTAAATATTTCCAGAAATTTTGAAAATCGCTTATCTAACTTCTATTGTCAAAGTTTCTGAGGAAATGGAGGTGGTGGTTTTTCTAAATTAATTTTCAACAGAGAAATAGGTCATTCAGAATCTTTCGAAGCATCCTCTTTTGATTCTTCAACTTCTTCTCTCCTGCTTCAACCTCTTTTTGAACCCTACCTTCCAACTCTCTTCAGCTTCTAAGTTGTATGGCTTTAACTTCCTCCTTTTTCTGGTCTTTTAGATTTCATTCAGTATTATTGGGAAGTGTTCTTTGGGATCTTTTACTTAATGAACTTGTGATTTGCCCAATTTGATTCTCAAAATTTCTAATTGTAGCTCCTTGACTTTGTAACTGATTACCCATTTGTAACACCACTTCTTTAATAGATAACTTCTTATCCTTAAATTGTGTATTAGTATTGATTTCTGGAGGATAAGTAGATCTATAATTATTATTCTTTTATTTGATTCAGTTTCCCAATGGGTTTATTTGGTTGTTCCCCCATTGCTGATTATTACCACCAAAATTGTTATTTCAGTTAAAGTTGGGATGGTTCTTCCAAATTGGGTTATAATAATTGGAATATGAGTTATTTTGCTTATTATTTATGGCATTCAAAGTTTCTTATGATGCTTGAGATTCTACCATTTGGCCCAATGAATTATCTTCAATCATGGAAATTGGTTGAGAAAAATTCATTCCAAATTGGTCTAACTTCCTTAAAATTACCGCAACTTGATTTGCTAACATAGTAAATGCATGAGTTTCATGAACGTTGGCTACTTTCTGATTCACCCTCTAAGAAGGCCATTGAAAATTATTGGTAGCCATCTCTTCAATTGAAGCATAAGCATCATGAATTGGTTTTGACATCAATGAACCACCAACAACGACATCGATAATAGATCTAAGAGAGCCAATTCATCAATTATAAAAGGTTTAAATTATTAACTAATCTAGTATAGCATTTTGGATACTTTCTTAAGAATTCTTTAAATTGTTCCCATGCTACATAAATGGATTCCCCTTCAAACTGATTAAAAGATGTAATATCATTTCTAAACTTCATAGTTTCTCATGGTGAAAAATATTTAGCAAGGAATTTTTGTGCTAAATCACCCCAAGTTCTGATAGATCCAGGTGCTAACAAATTCCCATATCATAGCTTTATCCCTCAATGAGAAAGGAAATAATTTAAGTCTAATAACATCATTTGATACACCATCATATTTAAATGCAACACAAAATTCTAGAAAATTGGCAAGATGTAAATTTGGATCTTCAGTTGGTCCTCCCCAAAACATTTGATACCATTTGGATAATAACATGTTTAAGTTCAAATGAATTAGCCACTACAAGGTTTTTGAAAACTACAATGAAGTTCATCCACCGTAAGGTTTGTCTAATCTCTTAAAGGTCTAACCTAAAATCTTGATGAATTTCGACATTTTGATTATTTTAGTTTGCCATTTCTGTAATTTTTTTGGATTTTTCATAATTTTTAAATTTTTTGGTTTTTCTGATTTTTCTAACAGTTCTCTCTAATTCAGAATCGCAGAGCACTAGTCCTTCAGAACCTGAACTACACGTACACTAACTTAAAATAAAATAAAACTAAACACAAAAAAAATATAATACAATAACTTAAATTTTAAATAAGATTTTCTAAAATTAGAAATTTGCTTTTAAATCAATAGATTCTTTATAATTTTCACTTCACTTCTTCGGCAATGGCGCCAAAAACTTGATCCCCGATAACATCTTGTATGCAATAGTATAACAATAATTATGATTATATTTTTCAATTATATTTCTTTATTTTGCAACAAAACCAAAAACTTGATCCTCAAGAAAAATAAGAATTTAATTTTTTAATAATATATATTAAGATACTACGCAAGTATACGTATCGTTATCAAGTAATATAAAATTTTTTTATTAAAACCTGAATATCGAACCCACAGGGAAGATATGCAATATACACTTTTTGGAAAACTTTCT